>NC_092823.1:107349426-107649426 GCF_023375885.2 Dermacentor andersoni
CGCAGCTCTTAATAGCCCGTTGCTGCGGCGAGCGTCAGGGGCGTCGGCGTAATCGACCGAACGAGTGCCGCCAAGAATGAACGCGAACGCGGAGCGCAGCGGTAGATGAAAGAAAGGCTATAGCGAAGAGAGGAGGAAAACGCAGGAGGAGTGTACAGAGTAACCATGAGGGAGACGGAAAGCGGAGGAGGAGCCGAAGGGACACGGCATGCGCCTGCACTAAGTTGCCGGCCGCCACTTCAAAAGCATAGATCAGGAGACAAGACAATTCTTGGTGGTTGGGGAACGGGACCACTACAACACTGTCGCGCGGCATCAGCTGCGTCTCAGAGAGACGTCACATACTTCGCGTTGGGCGGCAAACTCGCCCGCTCGAATACGAAGAGGGGTGGGGAAAAAACGAAGAAATGAATCCGGTGTAATTAAGTAATGATGCACTTGAAGGCTTATATTTGTTGCAATGAGGACATGTAGGTAGCGCTTGTTCCTTTGCTGCGTAATGTTGTGCAGAACACAGACGGCAACAGGGACGTCTGCAGATGCAAATGTAGTGTGTAGATGTCAGTAGTTCAGATGGCTATGCGCATACGATGACTCCATATATGTGTGCTGAGCTGGGTCGAGCTATGTCGAGCGATGACGTAAATTCCGTTAAACGGAAGTCTTCGGTAGATCTTCAGAAAAAAAGTCCTTTCGGCGGTAACATAATAGTAGCGCTTTCGCCCGAAGGGCGGAACATCGATTGCGACAGCAAATTAGTAGACAGCTATACGAAGTAAGGATAGTAGTTTTATCAGCCGTATCAACGTAGAAACATTCGCGTACAAATTTAATTAACAAGCATGGTTTCAGCACGCATGACCAAACATGAGCACATCGCACTCGATGTCCGCGGACACTCGCTGTCAAAACGCTGGTGTGAACATGCGCGGCAGCAGCAGCGAGCGAAGTGACCTTCATGGGGTATATCGCTTCAACGCAAGAGCGACGAGAACACATTTTGCACAATGGTATGAACCGTCTGCAGAACGCGTTAAAAGTACACACTTGTTGGCAGAGTCGAAGCCATCGCCATCCCTCCCGTGCTGCCTCCCCGCTTTCCTCCATACATGGCGCGAGAGGCTGAGCGGCGATCGTCATTTTTCCCCTTGCGCCCTGTAGTAAAATGCGCAGTTGCTGCCGGAGCCCAGCGAAGTCCGACAACGACGGCATAGGGTCCTCAGAAACAACTTCGCTCTAAAACACGCTGTTGTACTATGAGTTCTCTGTTTGAATCCTGCCATCTGACATTGCATTTACCTTTACTAACCGAACTAACAAACTAACGTCATTCTTAGCGACATTTCGAGCCCTTTTTCGTAACGGGTATGTTTCAAACCTCTCTCCTGGGCTGATACCAGAGGTTGTTCGCAGCGGCGCCACTAAAGTTACATCGCTTTCAGGTTTGGGCTCTTCTATTCTTCCACACATTTAATTTTCAGATCTAAGATTTATGATAAAACGCATGGGCTGTTGGTGCTCTCTTTCATGACGTTTGTTTGTGGGCTGTCATTTCCGAAATTCTGCGGAACAACTTTGTCAAGAATGTAAGACTTGGTACGAGCAAGTTTAACTATAGAATGATCTGGCAATATATCCCGCATTCAGCGCATATCATATAGCACAGCATGGCATATAGCATACATATACACCAATATATACGAAACGGCAACGGCAACGGCGATGACGACAAAAATTCGCCTGGTCCATATAATTGCCATCGCCATAATAGGCGGATACAACACACACACTGGAACATACAGTCCGTGACAAACTAAAAATTCAAATTACCCCCTGTAAAACGCATTGCACCTGCCTTTCGCCTCTGAAATGGCCGAGTCATCTGGGGTCTACTCACAATTCGATACAGGTTATATACAATCATTTTTTTTTTCTCATACGTCAAGTAGTATCTTTAAAGGAGCAAGTTCTTTTTTCTTATATTTTTCTTTGGGTCACTGTTTCCAGAATGAAACTTTAACGTCTAGAACAAAATTTATGGGTGATCCGGATGTCGCTAGTGAGCGAAAGATGTTATTTTAGCTTGAAGAAAGGAGCTTATATTTCTAATCAACCCTTTGTTCATATTAGAAGAGCAAAACGAATAAGCTGTGAGTGGACTCCAGCTGCCTAGGCTCATATTGAGAAGGTAAAGCAAAGGTGCATTGCGTTTTGGGGGGTGCAGCTGGTTTGTAATTCTTAGACTCTATAGTACGAGTACGCCAAGCGAACCTGTCATGAAGCGTTCAGGTAAACGCGGTGTAACTAACGGCGATGCGTGCAAGTCCGCTACTATCACGCTACATGACGCGTTATCTCGTAGATTGTTTATATTTGCGCACTGATAAAGTTACGCGGTTCAACCGACTATTTCACAACACTGTTCACAAGCTAGGCACCAATGCAGGCACGAAACCGCGCCGATAGGTAGTCAAGCGTGCACACAGTTATTTGACGATGACAGTGAATAATTTGACGACGAAACAATGGCGATTACCGTTGTATATAGAAAGAATTATGACGCATACCTGGCTACATTTCATCTCCGTTGTTTGCGCGGCCGTGATGATGAATACATATCGGCTACCATAATTCACAGTTCTCCTACATTTAGGGATTCTACATCAAGGCAAAGAAAAAGAAAGGAAAAAAAATTGTTCCCGTTTGCCAGTGATTGTATTCTTTTCAAAACCGCTCAAAGGTATGAAGTTATCAAGTGCTTTGTGGCATTTTCGCTTGACTCACTCCACATGGCAAATGCTGGGTGGTATGCAGCGTTTGTTCAGTTGGCAAACGTTTGTTCCCTTTATTAGTGCGAGTCGTGGTGAGCCTTGATCTCATCGTTTCTTTTCTCTACGCTCGCTCATTTCTTCATTAGTTGTTCTCACTTTCTTTTCATTTGTCTTCTGTCTATTTCTACTTCCTTTTGATCTTGGGCCCTAATCAAATGAAGCAACCTACAAGCGCATGGGCCGGTTACTGTTGATTTAACGATTTCGCTCGCCTACTCATGCGCCCACTGGTGTCACGTGACGCCCTAAAGTACGAAAAGCGCAACTGAGCCAACGCGGAGTATTCCATTGTCGCATTTGTCAACAGTTATTGAGCCACAGGCCCGTAATGAAAAAACGCCAAAAACTGGCAGGTGTTGCGAAAGCCGGCGTGCTCTTCATGTAGCGAATCTTACACGCAGCAGCCACATCGCATGCGTGTGTTAGGTATTATCGTGAAAACCGCATTTAACTGCGCACTAATGAGGTCTTTAATTAAAACCGGCTAGAGACTTGTCAAATGGGTCCTCTAAAAAGTGCCAGTGAAACCTTTTTTTTTTCTCCACGTGGTTTTGGCGTTTACCGACTCTAATCGCTTAAGCGCCCATATTAAATCTGTACCGAAAGCAGTGAACCGAAAAAAATATAGTAAGAAGCGAAGCGAAGATTTGCTACTACGTGTTCTACAGCGTAAGTAGTGAGCTGCGTAGGCTTATGTTAAACCAAGGTTGCATGCATATATGCGTAGAGTGGCGAGCAATAATAAACAGTACACCGAAGATTTTTTTTTCAAACGCAAGTAGAGGCTAAACACGCGCCCTTCATTAACGTTTTCAATGAGCCTGAATGTTCAAAAAGGAAACAACTTGTTACGTACCAATTTTCCTACATTTGACTGTACGTATCAGGAGTTATCATAAAAAAGTATTTCGCCCTTCCTTTTCATATTACTGACTACCGCACATTTGCAACCACACTAAAAATTCTGGCGCGTGCTGGACATTGATGTCGACGTGCATAGGCAAATAAGCCACAAAAAAGACACATTGTGCCGAGAAGAAGCATGCTTTCATCACCGAGGATCTTGCTTCGGTGATGTTCGCGGATCCCTGAGACCTAATCTCACCACTGAGGCTTCTAATCATGGAGCCTTTTTTTTTTTTTCGAACGAGCTCTGACATCCGCCGTTCGGCGCTGGGCTTGTCAGTTTAACGCAAAGCTTTATCTCGAAAGCTCCCATCTAAGTATATCGGAAGGGAAAAAAAAACCGGTCTACACAGTGGCAACTGCACCATGTTTGATTAAGTTTGTTACATTCCAAGCGAAGAACCTGAAATCGAGTCACTGTAGCAAATGAGTTTTGAATTGATAGCATAAATATATATCTTAATTTATCAAAATTGCAGGAGAACAAATACATGCAAACGAGCTTTAACTCTGAGATTTCTTTTGTGCAATGTTACGGATTCGTAAACTTCGTGCTTGAATGTTTTTAAGTTTACCAATTTTTAGGCACTTTGAGCTTCCAAATGGAAATTCTGCTTCGTAAAGTTATTCTAATTTAACTCGCTCTCTCACAAAAGCATTCTTGAGCTTTACCTGTGTTTAATTACGGAATTAGGAGTTGGCCCCGAGCTAAAGCCTCCTACGATTAGGTGTGGCTTTCACCCGGCGCTAGCTGCATCTCGTAGACCGGGCGGACAATTCTAATTGTGAGTAATGCGGTATTCCTGAGACGACAGAACACGTCTTGTGCACTTTTTCGAGATTTGATGTGCAGATAAAATCTCTGACAGACATCTTGATGAAAATTGGTCGTTGCACCATTGACTGAAAAGGTTCTATTGGGACATTCGCCTGATCCTCGTCATCTGCCCGGTAGTCTGAAGGCCCTCAATAATTTTTTTTATAAGAGGGGACTGCAGAAGAGACATTGTGGTGGTCTTGGAGCGTGCAATATTTTCATCACCATCTTCATACTCATGATCCACGTCTTCCTTTTCTTTCTACAGCCATTCCCGTTCCCCCAATGCCGAGTTAGCAGGTCAGAACAGTGACTAAGGCCGACCTCTCAGCTTTTCTCTCATTATAAATATCCTCACTCTCTCTCTCTTAAAGGGAAGGTTTAGGGGGACAGACTTGAATTAAATTTGTTGCAATTCAGGCAGGAATTTTAATTTCGCAAATATAAGGAGGAGAATTTTTATTTACGGTCGACCTCCAGCTTTTTACAAGGATTCCTGCAAATTGACAAGCTTAAGCGAACATTATAAAAGCACGAAGTTAACAATTACGTATCTTTAGACTAAATACAGATATTACATTTCTGTAACTGAATCAATCAGAGGATCTCAAGCAAACAAATGTTATATGTCAATATACAGCATGCGTGCAGTTCTTGTACGCATACGAGGGTATACTTAAAAAAATGGCATTTCGGCCGAAAGCCGAAGCACAGATTGCGTTTGCAAATTTAAATGTTTCACTTGGACTTCTCGGACGTTGTTCTAACTACATGCGGGTCCGACTCCCGTATACGCTATGTACGTGGGTGCGCGAGAATTTCTGGCACCTTTAAAAGATTTACCATGCCTTGTAGGGCTTGTGATGACACCGCACAAGCTCCGCTACGCTGCCCATAAAAACCGAGCCAGTAAAATTGAACCACTTTCAGATTCGATCAGCGATATTCTTTTGCAGTTTTAATAGTTACTAGTCCGGAAGATTTAAGATAAAAACCATGCACTGGGAGCGTTATGTTTCGCGATGTTTGTTTGTGGACTGCCATTCTCGAAATTCTCGGGAATAATTTAGTCGAGAATGTGAGACCAGGTGTGAGCAACATTAGTGACAGAATAGTGTAGCAGCATAATCGGCATATATGCAGCGTGGAATATAACATGACATGGTATATCGCATACATACGCTCAAACATATGCAGAACATCCCGGCGACAACGACAGTGACGTCGACGGCGAAAATTCGCTTGGGGTGCCCATTTAATTCCTATCGAAATAAATGTTGTGCTCACGAATTTGGGGTGTTTCAGAATGGCGTACAATGCATCAGTTCTGCCCGCTTTAGGCGCATTGTTACGTGAAATTTGCAGAACTTGGATGTTGGCTTTAGTTCACTACAGGATTGTAAACTTGATACCAATTATCTTCGAAATTTTCTGGACATTTTATACAGTATAGGCGGTGAATCCATCGATATTTTGGAGCTGACTGGCGACGGTATACGCTTAGCAATGCCTTTTTAATTATGAGGGGGCAATTCGTGATTATATGCGTTATACGATATTTGATCACTGGTGGTACCCCATGCCATCCGGGAATCGTAAAACCTTATGGGCACATGAGCAGATACACGAAGTGGCGTTCCCGCTGGCAACCAAAATGCCGAATGATATCACCACACAGTAAATCTTGGTACAACCACTGCACCCCATTTTACGCTCCACAGCAATGCCCCCCCCCCCCCACCTCCCTCCTGTTCCTAGTATCTCGGCTGCAACTTCGTTGCAACAGCTGTCCATGAAGCGGCCATGCTTGACGCGGAGGTGTCGCTTGTGAATGGTGCGCTATCGCTTAATATATTTAAGGTTACGTACCACTCGCATTACCTTGGCACGCCCATTGCCTGGGATCGGCCCATCATGGGCATATGCCAATATCACATACTCAGTCCCTAAGTTGATTGCTCGGGCACATATACCCAGTGGCACATAGCCAATGACAGCTGCACACAGCCGTGACATAGCCGGCTGCCAGCAGCAAGATGCCAATTGAGACATTACTATCATTATCATCATCATCATCAATAATAATAATAATAATAATAATAATAATAATAATAATAATAATAATAATAATAATAATAATAATAATAATAATAATAATAATAATTATTATTAATATTATTATTATTATTATTATTATTATTATTATTATTATTGAAACATACAAGCACTCAAAAGAAACAGAGAGGGAGCAATCTGACAACTGCCACGGAGAGGGGCACAACGCCTGCGTACTCTTTCGGGAGAAGAGAATGAAAAGAGGAGCAAAGGATAAGATATGAAACAACAAAATAAGAAGGAAAGTAGGTCAGAGAAAAAGTGCCTATAAACGGGAGGCCAAATCAGTTTTCTGCGTGAAAGTTAGCGAGGCTTTATGAGCCTGGTCTCGTTGAGCAGCACTGTCTCTCGGGAGCAGGCAATCGTCAAGGGTCGTACGTTTGAGTCCTGTGAATCTATGCTGTTTAATTAGCAGTGCAGGTTGTGTGACGAAGCTGGGACACTCCAATGTAAGGTGTGCAAGTGTCTCACAGGCGCCACAGGAAGTACGCGATAGGCTGTCCACACGTTCTTGACGATACAAACCTTCGCGCACCAACACAGTGCCAACTGTGAATTTCAATAACAGTGTTCAAGCACTATAACGCAAGGAATGACCATGAACACGGGGAGGGAACGAGCCGTTTGCAACCCAGTAGTCTGGGTGCTGCTCTAGGAGGTAATGGCGGAATAAGACACGGGCGTTGCCAATCATACAAGAAATTTCTGGGCAGTCACTCCCGTTGTGAGCACAAGTTGAAGCGAGGCAATCAGCCTTTTCATTTCCGGCAATACCCACGTGCAAAGGTATCCACTGGGCAATCAGGGACAGCCCACGAGAAGTAATTTTGTCGGCGGACTCTATTATACTGCGTAGAATTGGGCTGTTGCCATTCTTTCTCAACAGCCTGCTAAGGGCAGCACGGGAGTCTGTAAGGATGACGACCTTTCATGCGCCTATTTCTTTCTGTACGTACTTCAGAGCATCATGAATCGCTGCCAGCTCCGCAGTAGTTGACGAAGATGGATGAGGCGTTCGAAACAGCCTTCTTATGTCAGTCGAAGGGCAGAAGAAAGCTGCTGCTGCGCCTTGAGCGTCGCTGCTTACCGATGTGTCCGTAAATATTTTAAAATAATCTCCATGTTTTTCAGATCAGCCAATTACCCAAAATAGCAGCCAGCATATACCTAATGTCCCAAGCTTATACACAGCTTGGGTGACTGGGAATGTAAAAGTGTTACGTACGCGCAGTAAACTGAGTCAAGTTCTAAAAAAAATGCTAACAGCATTAAAAATGATGGCTTAAGTAAAAAAAATCTGCCGCCTGCAGGCAGAAGAGTTTAACTTCTTTTAAATGCAACAAACTTCGTGAAGATCTCTGCAGTGGACGCTGACAAAAAAAATATCTCTGTTACTGTGTATTCAGGTAGAAGTTCCTGAGTTAAAGCTTCCTCTTTATATCACATGACAGGCGCTTACCTGAGCAAGAGTTCGAAAAAAAAGCCCAGCGGAACAGCCCGTATACGCATTTTTAATTTTTTTTTTACGTCGCGTTGTGGTTTGGGTTGTTCTTCCTCGGGCGGATACCTGATACATGTTCACACGTTCAGCTCGAGCTTGGCAGGTATTCTTTTTTTTATGACACACTCTGCAGCATCGAAACATTACAGCAAGAGAGTGGGTACAAATATAAAATAAAACAATAGAAATAAGGGAACAGGCAGGCATTTGAATAGATGATGCCTATAAAACGAGGGATTCACAACTTCGGAATATGCTAAACAAGCCACAAGAACAGCACGGTGCTAGAATAACTAGTGTTTACAAGTTATTGGTCATTTGAGTGAAGTGGACGCCGTCAGCTGTGACCACCTCCTCTGGTAAAGTGTTCCATTCAGATATTGTTCTTTTGCGAAGAAAGAGAAAATGAAATGAAATTATGGGGTTTTACGTGCCAAAACCACATTCTGATTATGAGGCACGCCGTAGTGGGGGACTCCGGAAATTTTGACCACCTGGGGTTCTTTAACGTGCACCTAAATCAAAGTACACGGGTGTTTTCGCATTTCGCCCCCATCGAAATGTGGCCGCCGTGGCCGGGATTCGATCCCGCAACCTGGTGCTCAGCAGCCTAACACCATAGCCACTGAGCAACCACGGCGGGTGCGATGAAAGAGAATTTCCTGTAATTGTGCGACATTCAATTTATATTTTTTTACACCTGTCTGCTATAGGAGTAGTGAGAAAGCTTGATATACTTAAATTTGTCCATACGGGTTATTATAAATTGCATGCATTAGTTTCAGCCGGTTTTCCTTCCGTCTTTTGTCAAGGGGTTTGATTCCTATGGTAGCCTCCGTATGTAGGACACTAGTTACCAGGGGATATTGTTTAAATATAAACTTCACCGCACGCTTCTGTATACCTTCCATTTTATCAATGAGGCATTTTTGAACGAGGCTCCATAAGCAGGACGCGTCTTCTAAGCGCGGTCTTACTACTGATCGATACGCCGCCATTTTCAGTACTTCAGGAGGGCACGACGATTTCACGAATAACGAGGCTGAGCATGCTGGCAGCTAATTTTACATTGTTATTATTATGCTGATTAAATGCAAGGTCTTCTGAAAGGAGCACGCCTACATATTTTACTTCAGGGACTTTTTGGAGTACTGTACTACCGACTGTGTACCTTGTGTTCAGTAAATGATTTTCTCTGTTAAATATTACATGGTAGCTTTTATCTCCATTTAGACCTAATTCCCATGTGTTACAACTTAAAGTGATATAATGAAGATCTTGAAGTGATTATCTATACTTACTGCCCTGTAATTACGCAGTCCATCCGCGTATAATCTGACAGTGAAATAAATACTAGACCTGATGACATTGAGGAAAATTAGAAATAAGAATGGCCCTAATACCGAGCCTTATGGCAAACCCGAAGTTGCTTACACAAATCAAGACTGTTTGCCCACCAGGAAGACGCATTGTTTTCTGTTTTTAAGGTAACTTCCAATCCATTTCAATATATTTTGATGAATACCGAGAACAGGGCATTTGTGCTTGAATAATTTGAGCTAAACAGACTCGAATTATTTTCTGAAGTCTATCAATATTGTATCAGTCTGCATCCTATTGTCAGCCGCTGTGGCAAGCTCATGAAAAAGCTCTATTGATTGTCTGGTACATGAAGCACCAGCGCTAAAGACGTGTTGGTTCTGGAAGAAAAAAAAATATGTTTTAAATGTTTCAACGTACTACTGTATAGAATACGTTCAAGTGTCCTGCAAGATACACAGCCCAAGGCAGTCGGCCTATAATTGGCTACTATAGATTTCCGGCCATTTTTGTGAACGGGTATAATCAAAGTCGTCTTCCATTCTTTGGGAACAATTGCAGTTTCAAGCGATTTCCAATACGTTCCAGAGAGGTAATCCTCTTCGCCGTTGCTATAGCACGTTTATACTGCGAATACAGTACGTACAGACGGGGCTGAACAATAGTAGGGTTTATTTTATCTTCCTGGTATAAGCGAGAACGTTCTTTTATAAGCTTTTTCACAACACTATTTTTTCAAGGCTTATCGGCTTTGGGGTTGTCTTGCGCATACATAGAGGGAGTGTATTTTTCACCCAGTGCAAATTACACATTTCTGAATATAGTACAGAGGGTATCGACGTCTTTGTCCGGAGATTTGGCAATATGTATTCATTCAGCGCTTCCTCGAGAAGATCAATAATCTCATTATGTTTTCTTTTTCTTTCTTGCAGTGCTACTGGTTCACAGTAGAGTTCGGCATCTGCAAACAAGAAGGGCAGCTTAAGGCCTACGGCGCCGGCCTGCTCTCATCGTTCGGTGAACTCGAGGTGAGTAGTTCACTTGTGTGGCGCCCTCTGACTAAAAGTGAAAACTTCATTACCGTTGATTTAGCACGGTGCGGTAGACGCCGGCAGACACACGCTAGACCCCTAGTTATCGAGCGCCATGTAAACGAGCAGAAAGCAGCGCTAAACGACTGAACGATGAGAGGGACACAGACCACAGCGTCGACTTGCAATCAAGTGTCTTTATTCTTTCAGTCAGCATACATGTATACTCTACCACTATCTCGAAGCTCGAAAAGCAACAGAAATTCAGCATGCCCAGGGGCAACAAATTGTAATCAATGAGCTAGGAAGGCTATCTCCTTCGGAAGGAGAGAAATGGAGGGGAGGCCGCGTGAACTACGTAAGACTGTCTGCGTGGGCGTTTTGAGCGACTACACTAGGACGGACAAGTTCGTTTTACTAAGTGGCAAGCTAGAGGGCGGCGCCGACGAAACACGAAGCGGGCATAGGTCAAGCGCTCACTCACAGCTGGAATGGGTGTCCACTGCTTGCCTGTGTCCTCTGCTTGTATGTAACAACTGGAATGTGTGTTCCCTAGAGGTGTGATTCTACATAACATTTTCAGGGGCGTGAGACAAACTGGTTTCTTTTGCGTTTTCTTTTTCCGGAAAATACGGAAAATTGAAAAGAAAAGACGATCACGCGCAGAGCTATGAAAAACACGACACATTTATTTCTCTAACACTGAAAATAACATAATTGTTACACTATTGAATTGGATCGCAAACGTCCCAGAAGAGTTTCTGGGTTCTAAATCTAGGTACCAATTCATGTCAAGGCATTGATTTCACATCAAAGAGTCAAGACCGACTTTCATATCATTCTGTTTCTGATTCAATTCCGCTTGACGGAAATGCGCAGCGCACGACGCCTTCCGTAGACAAGTTTTCGCACGCGATCCCCTGCGAGCCTGTTGTGTAGCTTGGTGCGCAAATTTCCTAACTCGGACCAGTTTCTTTCACATGCCGCACAATAAGGGGCAATCTGCAGTACGCGACAGGCGAGGGGGCTCAAGGGTTGGTTGAAGCAAACTCCTTGCCAGGTGGATGGATCCAGGTGCTTCGCAGACTCCCAAACTCGTTCTTTTGACCAAATATTTAGATACGCCGAAAGGATACGCCGATTGCAACAGAAGAATTTCGCAGGGAAGCTCAGTGTCCTGCTTTTTCAATTTTATCCTGGTTAATAAAAACGAAAAAAAGTTGCTTTTTTCGAAACTCTCAATGATTTTTTTTTTCTCAATCGCTTGCATCTTTAGTGTCCTCTGCTTGTATATTTGATCTTTTTGCACGTGCCGTGCGTTCTGCTCGTATGTCACAAGACGCATGTGTTTCCGCTGCTTGTGTGAGTCCTGTCCTTGTATGTTGCACCTGACATATGTCCACTACTTGTACGTCACAAATGGTATGTATCCACTGCTTACATGTCACAACTGGTATGTGCCCACTGCTTTTATGTCACAACTGGTATGTGCCCACTGCTTGTATGTCACTACTGGTATGTGTCCACTGCTTGTATGTCACTACTGGTATGTGTCCACTGCTTGTATGTCACAACTGGCATGTGTCTACTGCTTGTATGTCACAACTGGTATGTGTCCACTGCTTGTATGTCACAACTGGTATGTGTCAGCTGCTTGTGCATGTACCCTGTCGCTTCTGAAAGAGGACATGATATCATATTTCAGTGGCTGCCGGGACATTGTGGCATCGTTGGTAATCACCTCGCCGATGACGCTGCCCGACGTGCCCAGGCTGACTCACCGACACTCCTTATACCTTTATCCAGAGTCGACGCTGCAAGAGAGCTTTGCAGTCTCACTCGTACAATCACGTTAGGTTGTTGGCATACACCACAGAACTCTAAGTGTCGTTTACACAGCCTCGACCCATCACTAAAATTTACATTACCAGCGAACCTACCACGACGTGACGCAACACTGCTGTGTCGGCTGTGGGTAGGAGTAGCATTCACCAACTCCTACAGCTATCGTATTGGAATGGCGGATTCACCAATGTGCGCTAAGTGCAAGTGTGAAGAGACCATCAGTCACCTTCTGTGCCACTGTTCTCGCTTCGATAATCAACGCGAGACTCTCCAGTGTGCCTTAAATAGACTGGATGACAGGCCATTTACGGAAGCGAAGATCTTGAGAGCCTGGCCTCACAGTTCATTGGCCCATTAAGCAGTTCGAGCGCTTTTTCGCTACCTGAGGGCAAGAGACTTGAGTGCCCGACTATAGACATCCTACACCTAAGTTCTCTCTCTCCCTCTTTCACTCCCCATTCCCCTCCCCACGTGTAGGGTAGCAAACTGGACTCAGTCTCGTTAACCTCCCTGCCTTTCCGTCTTCCCTTCTCTCTCTCTCTCTCTCGTATGTGCAGGCTGCCTGTGTGTGATGGCTGCCTGTGTCCTCGTCCATCGTGTTTATTCACCGCAAGCTGAAATTTCCCTGTGGCTTTTGCGCATTTTCTTACTACAGCTGCAACGCTTGCACAATGACAACGCCGCGCATTTCTTTTTCAGTACTGTCTCAGCGGAAAGCCAGAAATGAAGCCTTTCGACCCAGCGGTGACCGGTGAGCAAAAGTACCCTATAACCCAGTACCAGCCAATCTACTACGTGGCGCAAAGCTTCCAGAACGCCCAGCAGAAAGTCAGGTCAGTGAAATACTTTTGTACATAGCGTGGCCTTTATTTATTTGAGGTAGCACTTTACAGAGTTGGCGGAAAACAACAGGAAGCTTTAGAACCGCGTCAGGTGAAGCGCTTACGTCAGACGCCAACACTTTTGCACTTTTAGAAGTATTGGAGCGAAAACCGGAGTGCGCTATCCGCAATACGCACACAAAAAAAAAAAAACATAAGCGTGATTTGGTTACGGCACTTGAGAAGTCCCCCTGATGCTGCTGCGACAGAATACTAGATCGGGTGCGTTCTTCTCTATTGCTAAAGCCGATTCATACCAGTAGAAGGTGTCGTGCCTGCTGAACCGCGCGTATGCGTACTTGTCGCTACACTGGCGTGTAACTTTGTGCGGCTATGAAGGGAAAGCTATGGATGCAAAGCGCGCACAAGTGAGAGCGCTTCTGAAAAGAGTCCCGCGTTTTAATCCACGTTAGTTTAGCCTAGGGAAACGAAAACAAGCACCTTATTAGCAACAGTTTAATAAGACAGAACACACCCCTGCGAGTGAAGGTTTACTTATTTTCAGGCTTTTTCCAATTCGCATCTGGAGAAACGCAAAACCATCGCACCTGGAACCTGCGTCGATTCAGCGTCTACATGTTCCGAGCAGCCAAAAGCACTGTCAAACGCAGCTGGACTACTTGGCGCTGTAACACATGTGCAGCAGTCACGCGCCCGCTGCCTTCCCTTCAGAGCCACAGAAAGTAGTCAGCAAGTAAAGTGTGCGTGCCTGCGTTGCCTTTGAGCGAGGCCATCTGAAAAAAACTGCCTGAAAACAGGCCACCCGAAAAGATCGAACGCACCAGGGTTAAGTTGAGCTATATCATACAAATATTATTCCGCGAGAACGAAAAGTGCAGCTCCTACCGGTGGAAAGAGGCTTGGTCAGCCAAAGAAAACATTACAAACATTAGACGGCGGCGATTGCACGCTTGCTCAATGTGACGTCAAGAATTTAGACAGCATCTGTAATCGGGTCTAGTTAAGTGTTTGTGAATTACGAAGGACTACGTAGCTGTCGAATGTCAACCAACGCTTCGCCATAAGAAGTTCTAAGCACTGTTTCTTGGCCAAAACACTCCAGATACAGAAAAATACGATTAAATCTGTGACATCACAGAGACTAGCTGGCTCTGACACAAAATTAGGGAAACCGATATGTTTAGTCTACATTCGCTTCTTTAACAGTCAATCATATTTCGCTAAAGGAATTAGCTTTTCAAGGACGCTTTCAAGGGCAACCTGTCGACAAGATGGCAAGTAATCTAGTCTTTTTATTTTATTTTTATTCTTTGCAATATTCAGGGAGTACGCTCTCTCGATCCCGAGGCCGTTCACGGTCCGCTACAACCCCTACACCCAGAGCGTCGAGATCGTCGACACAAACATCCAAGTTCAAAACCTTGCCTCTGACATTCAGTGTGAGTATTCGCTTGTGTAATGTGCAACTCTCGAGCGCTGTAGGAGTACAAACGTGCGCCTCCCAGAAAAAAAAAGTCTTGAACAAGACAAAGCCAAGTTAACAACAAGTAGCTAACAAGAAATGTGATGGGGCGTCGCCCACTACCATAAAATAAAATGGAATGATCTCATAGTTTTGCATTACTGGAGATAGCAGGTTCATCCAAAGTTACAAATCAGCACATTTTTACTCTTAAAACAGGCGAGTGTCATTGTTTCAGGCACATGACGTGGTGGAAAGCCTGCAGAACGGAAACTTATGCTTTAGCAGGCAGCTGTAAAAAATTATTCAAATTCCCGAGCGAATTTTTTCATTACGCATTATCAGAAGAGCAAACAAAAATGGACAAGTTGGTTTTGATTGATAGTTCCGAGCAGTGAAAACTAGATCAGTGAGTCATGTTGGCCATATTGCTGTCATCGTATTCGTGTTTCGCGCATGCTCAGAGTCATAAATTATACATGAAGCGCACCGCCACTGTCGCATCTAATTGGAAAGCTTTGACACGCCACTTGCACGGTGCTTGCATGGCTTGCCACTTGCATGATAATGACAGGAGCGGAAAGGTGTACTCTGTACACCTTTCCAGTGTACCTTGTACATAACAACGGCTTCCTCTAATGCATAATATAAATTGCCACCATTCGCCATTCGGTACAGGATCTACACAACTTTGTGACTCGCTGGCAGATGCCAATTTGTAGCCGGCAATATTAAAAACAAACCCTGAATCATATGCACAGCAAGTGACCATTTGAACTATGCTGTACATTATAAATTTACACGAACACATTTACATGCTCAGGAAATTAAAGCAACCTGGTACGAAAAAGTCGCGCTCAGTGTAGATATAATCTAGCCATTCAAACCTAAGCCAAACAATATCTTTAACGTAAACTGCGACTTCGAAGTCCCGCAAGCCGTAGCCCTGAAACACATTAAAACCTAAGTTGAGATGTCCCCGAAAAAAGAAACAGGAGAGTGGAGGTTAACGGAGGCGGCCATTTCTTTAAAGGAATGGTTTCTGTCGAAAAAATGTATTTTGCACATAACTTATGTATCAAGGTATGCTGCTACTTGTATTCAGAGTGTGGAATTACGACTTCAAAAGAATATATATGTATGTATTTCTTGTCAAATTTGAAAAGTAGGCAATGACACGGCCAAAGTACTCTCCCTGTCAACACAGCCATCAGCTCCAAACTGCGAGGACTCATTCAATGCCCGGGGACACCATTTCCCAACACTTCGCTGCGTCAACATCCAGGCACTACTTTCAGCAATACGGGTCGATGCTTACTTAAAGGACCATTTGCCACAGAAGCACTCTCCTCGTCGTCGGGCCCGATCTACAGAAGTCATGCTGAAACGCTGGAGCACTTCCGTTTTGGGCAAGCTTCTTAATATAGTTCATGAAAAATCTCGAAACGGCTGTCGATGCAGGTTAGAGGTAGGCAGATTCTGCTTATTTCTTTCCATTTTTTCATAGGATGTCAAAGCAGCACATCAACTGAAGCTTAGAAACTACATTTTCTTTAGTATCAGCCTTCACAGCAAGGCCACCAAGATCGCGCTCTTCACATTGACAAGTAGACGTCATTGCTTTGGGCGCACCGTTTGAGCAGTGTCCCCCCGGGACACCACGAGAAACTAACGCAACGTGAAAAGGAATGGTATTACTTCGCACCGTGGGCGGCATTACTTCCAGAGAGTGAAATAGATCGTCCGACAAGCACGCCGGCGGTTATCGCCGGTAGTTGGGAGCGACAAGGCCGGGATCGAGAGGTTCGAGGTGGGCTGGTTTTGGCGTATAGCTTATTGGGTTTTCGCGGAAGCAAGCCGCATGCAGGAATATATCCATCCGCATCACTCCCCTGATACAACATCGTCTGTCGGCAGCGAAATCTAATCTTTAGGTTTTCAAAGGAACACGATGGACGTGGTGATATGTCACGCTGATGTCGCTGGTTCTTTTTCCTGCATGAACGATATACGACTAAAATAACATCCCCGCTCTGTTCATACTGGTATAAATGTAGTTCCCATATAATACCATTGAGGAAGACAGTCCGGCATGATAGGATTTTGACCCATAACCTATCCGCTTGCTTCCTGCTGTTATCTTTGTCCCTTGAAAGGCAAGAGGCAAATTGACTTGGTGCCTAATGTTCTCAGAAGGAAAGAAACGCCACGCTCCGCAATGCAGCGGCTGTTGCCAGGAATATGGACCCTGCATCAACCCACTTTGCTTGAAGCCTCACATCGTTATTAATGATATTCATGAATACATATAGAAGTACAACTAAGACGAAACGTTTGCAAGTGAGACACGTCTGCCCGGTTTTTCGACATTCATTCTTTGTTGGTCTAGCTACAATGTAAAAGGAGTAGTGGCAGCGTCCGTTATGCGCGTTGGAGTATTGTCAGTGCAGCAATAAAACGCTTCAGGAGATCGGGTGGGTGCACTGGAACATTTTGGTCTTGCTTGCTTGACCTCCCTTGAGAATGCGCAAGAGTCATGATGTGTGTTGTACTCGGTGTGCCGTCTCGACTTTGGTTTTAACACACTGTTACCGAGGGTGTCGAAAATTTGCGCAGGGTTCCATCACTTGTCATTCTTATTATACATTAACTCTCTTCTTGTGGCATGTAGGCTTCGTATTCCACGATGCTCGACGTAACTTATCTTTGGCTTCCTCCGGGCATTCTGGTCACAATTAACCAAGGAAGTCTTATCTGCAAATCGATGAATCAGCGCTTTGTCATCACAGGTAATCTCATACACGGCTTTCTTTCCAGCAGAAATCTAGACAGTTATCACAGGAATTGCGAAAATTCCGAGGACACCTTAGCACTCCTTACGAGTTGTAAATGCGAAAGCAGTAATTTGCAATTCAACGCTGCTGAGTGGTCCTTCGCGTGCAAGTGCGTGCAAGCGCGTGCAAGAGGCTTGGCGCGTTTTGATTTTGCCTTACCGAGGCGCAGTTAGAACGCTGGCGGACGAGGAACATGCGCATAACATTCCGAGAGCGAGGATGACGTGGCGTCACGGCGATGCCCTCTCCCCTCACGCATTACCACGGGAGCAGGTGGGCGCTTTAGCCCGCTCTCAAGTGTGCCTTGAGTAGACTGGATGACAGGCCATTTACAGGAGCAAAGATCTCGGGAGCCTGGCCTCACAGTTCATTAGCCCAAAAAGCAGTTCGAGCACTTCTTCACTACCTGAGGGCAACAGACTTGAGTGCCCGATTATAGACATCCTACACCTAACTTAGTGCATGTGAAAGTGCGGTATAGACTCACGTTTTCTCTCTCTCTCTTTTCCACTGCCCATTACCCTCCCCACGTGCAGGGTAGCAAACTGGACTCAGTCTGGTTAACCTCCCTGCCTTTCCTTCTTCACATCTCTCTCTCTCTCTGCTCTGTCGAGGCTCCAGCCAGCAAGTGCGAGCCGGCGTCACAAGCTGCACAAGCGCGCGAGGCACGCTCGTGATGTGGCCTCGCAGCTGATGGAAGCTTAGGTGCCGTTTGACTGTTACAGAAACCGCCGGCTTTTTGGATCAATAACCGCGTTTGCACGAATGCGACAACCGGCGCATCCCATTGCCTCACACCAACTTTCTAGTTTCATCGTATGCCCGCAAACGGAGCCAATGCATTAGGAAAGTGTCACGTTAATGCGTCAGGCAGGGTTGAATTGAGATGAGAAAGCTGACTTTCGGAATTGAAATGTAAACGCGATCGCATCACATTAGGAATTATGGGAAGGAAATTTGCTGCGGAACTACTGCGCTCGCCGAGCTGCGGGACACCAAGATCGGTGAGGAAATGGCGACCCTGATGGCGACACTATGGTCACGCCGGAAGCGCAGTTTTGCCTTCGATGTGCGACACCGTGTACCGAAACTGTCGCACCAAGGGTAATTAGCTACGTGTAAGCGCTTTAGCATCACATTACTCGTGAGGCGCTAGGAAATATGATGAGCTACTGTCGCATTCGGTCTCATTCATGTTAACGCGGCTAATGGGCTGTTTCAGGCTTTCGTAGAAAAAATGAAGCTTTCTTTCTCGGTAGCGACCTCTGAAAGGGGATTGCTGGGATGAAACTTACAGGCTGTATTTTTTCTTTCTTTTCTGCTGCACAATGATATATATATATATGTATTGGTACAGAGTAATGGACCTTCAATTGTTAGTAGCGTTGTCGTTTCTTCGAATCTGTCGTCTCCGGTCTCCCATTTGAGCTGCACAACGCCTAATACTTTTACAACTTTGTGCTTTTACTAGAAAAAGAAAAGATAACATAGAACAAGTCTCAACCCCGTCCCAATATGCCATCGACAACGGAACTCGGAAAGCCGCCCCACACATGACTTATTTTTGAAGAAAAATATCTGCGGCTCTTATTTAAGGCCCCGAAAAAGATGGACTAGGACTAGAGCCACTTGCGAAGGAGAAACAAACCAAAAATTTTGGGTAAAACTAGAAGCTAAAGGTTTCGGGTAACGCAACAACAGGAAATGTAGATATATGGAACAAGAAAAGCTTCAAGATCGCCTCTGCGTTTACATCTTAGTATTTATTCGTCTGCACTTTGCAGATACTAGCGCAAATCAACTTATCGTTTTCTGTTCGACTTTCATACCCGATACTGTTTATTCCACAGGTCGTAAAAAATGGAGTATTGGCTAAGTTGTACTTATAGAAAGAATATGGTCAAAAGTGGCCATTATGAAATGCGTATTTAAATAACTCACTGTAATTTTGCGTTCTTCTCTATTACAGCCGAAATGACCCTCCTGGCTGATGCCTTGAAGAAAATCTGAGGCGCATAAGCGGAAGACACAGGCATTCATCGAAGAAAAAGCCGGAAGGCACGACCATCTTAACCCAGAGGCGAACGCGGAAAGCTTCTCAGTTCGCGAGAGATGATACTTCCGCATTGTATATCACTGCTCACAAATAAATCTATTTTATCTCCATTTAATTTATGACGCCTATAAATATCATTTGAAAAGCTCCTCGCCAGGCCCCGGTGTATATTATAGGTAGAAACCGGACAGTGTAATGAAATGCAGTTTGTTACACCGTCCATTTTCTGGCAATTATTTTAATTGGTTTATTATTGCTGGAGATGGCCCGATTGATGGCCCGAGATGGCCCGAATGCCAAATTTCCTTGTGACCAGGAGGTGAGATTCAAAGCCAGCCTAGATAGTCCCACATTTCGCTCGACTAGGTCACGTTCAAGTTTGAACTGTACGCAAGTGATCTTGTGCCCAACGGCAACAATCGACGCGATGGAGATGGCTACCCAACGCGAGCGACGACTTTGAGCCACGTCTCCCCGGGGTTGTCGCTATCAGGGCAGCTGATACGTTGCCAAAGTGGCGTGACGCATGCTTTAATAATGCGAAAGCACCATGTGGCGTTGGCGTAACCACAAGATGGTCAAAAAAGGCTGCGAACTTTTGACCTTTTTTTTTGGGGGGGGGGGGTTGAAACCAGATCTTTCGTGTTAATTAAGGTGAAGTTAATTAAGCCACAGTTAATTAAGGCGTAGTTTATTACATTATAGGTAAACCGTACTCAAACCCACGATATTTGGTGGGAGTCACACCTGGGACCTTTCGTAGGAGTTGAACCCACTACCTTTGTTGTTAACGCGGAGTTAATTGAGGTACAGTTAATTAGGGTAGCGTTACTAAGGCACAGGTTTAACTAAGATAGACTCCATTATGGCATTTGAACCCACGACCACTGGTGGGGGTCGAACCCACGTACCTTGGTGGTAATTAAGGCGAAGTTCATTAAGACAGTTATTTAACATAGTTACCTAAGGCACTCGAACCTACAGGCTTTGATGTTAACACGAACTTTATTGAGGTTGATATACTTAAGGCACTCGAACCCACGACCTTCGTTGTGAGTCAGATCTTCGACCTTTGGTGGGAATCGGACCAAGGATTAAGTAGGCGTCCTAAGAACTAGTTACTGAACGACTGAAAGAGCATAGGAATCGCGAGGTGGCCGCAATGCTTTTCCCTTCATCCACACTGGGACAAGTAAGTGTCCCTTGAATTTTTCCGCTTAAGTTGACGTGTTTTACTGTAAGGGGCAGAATAAAATGTTTCTGAAGGCCTTGCAATAGGTCGAACGTAATAAAATTTGTCCTTTGCACTTTACGTGCAACAGTCTGTAGTACTTGACAGGTGTACTAGAGCCAGTTCCGGCTTCGAGCGACTGGTGAGTCACTCATAGCACTTCCAGGCGACGGGCGGCGAACTCCAGGTTTCCAAAACCGAGCGCCATCGACCGACAAGAACGAGTGATCTGTTCAAGCGACGGCCCGTTTCGTCGCTCAAAGCCATCACTCGTCGCCGTCGCGCAAGAAATCGCTCACATAGGGTTTGGCCTTTAGGGCTACAAGCCACGCCTTTTGTTCATCTTGCTTCTTTTGCTTTTTTCGCCGCCGGCATACTTCGAATGGCGGTATTGCGAGTTCTGCACATCTGTTGTTACCGACTGGGTATGCCACAGATGAAAAAAAAAGAAACTAATTTTGTTGTTGAAATGTTACGTCACAGTGCACGTACGGCAGGGTGCATCAAAGTGCAAACGCAGCCACTGCAAAAAGTCTAGAGCGACTTCTTGGAGCCCCCACTGCGTTGTCTGCTATGTATGGAACGGAGGAAATTTAAAAAAAAATTAAATTGTGGGGTTTTACGTGCCAAAACCACTGTCTGATTATGAGGCACGCCGTAGTGGGGGACTCCGGAAATTTCGACCACCAGGGGTTCTTTAACGTGCACCTAAATCTAAGTACACGGGTGTTTTCGCATTTCGCCCCCATCGAAATGCGGCCGCCGTGGCCGGGATTCGAAAGGAGGAAATTGGTTGGCGCAGGCCAGGGTAATTAGAGATCGCAGGGAGATGCCTTCGTTCTTCAGTGGACACAAAAGATGATGATGATGATGATCATGACAGCAGTACTACGACAATGCAGTTTACCTCTCCTGAATGTTGTAACTTAAGTTTTTGTTTTCATAGGAAGAAAACATGAACATAAACGATACCGTTGCATACGACGGACGGCAAGAAATCTGGTGAATAACAAAATCGTTTTTTTTCAATATAAGTGCGCAGATAAGACATGACGCAGCATGTGACTGTTTTGTTCTGGTATAAACTGGTTTCTGTGTAGAGAATGACGTGGACAGTAGGCTACTCCGTTCCTCGGTGTTTTTCACGCAAACGTACTCCCACGCTGACGCGACAAGTGAATGGCCGTTCCCTTTGAGCTGCCTGCTTTGTCGTTTCCTCTCACAACAATGTAATTACAAAAACCAAGATGTACATTTTTAAAAGTCTGAATACTCACTAAACTTTGAGCAATACATACTACACGTTTTGTCTTTCGTTTTCATGTACACGTTAGATTCCTTTATTCCTATTTTAATTTTGGCAGCACCTCAAATCGCTGGAATGGTGCCAGCTTTTTTATTGTGGGTATGTTTTCAATATAGTTTTTCGTGACCAGGCGCATTATATCCACCTTAGCCATTAGAACTGAGCGACTTAAGCAGTCTGTGTAAAGTTTTCAAATTTCATAGAAGCTCCATCTGTGAGCTATCCAGAACTGTAACATGATTTATGGTATTATAAGGGAATAAGGGTGCATGGTGACGTGAGACACCTCACAACTTGGTACTCGACTTGGAAACACGTAACAAAGCTTCTCTATAATTGAAGGCATTAGGAGCAGAAAAAAGTAGAAATATCGAACTCGTTACAGTAAATGAACTCTTAGCGTAGACCTGAGTTAGTTGTTCTGGTCCTTTTGCACGAGAGCTGCGCCAGCCCCATACACATATATACTGATGGGTCGGCAACTCTCCAGTGTCCCTCTGGAGCCGTGCTTTCCCCAGCGGCAGCCACCACCATCAGTTTAAAGACATGTCACCCAAGGACATCAACGGCTGCGGAACTTGCAGCTCTTCTAGCTGCACTTCGCCTCGTCAGCAAAGAATGACGTCGAAGATGGTCAATATTGAGTGACTCAAAGGAAGCACTGAAGTCTTTGCTACCAGCCCTGTGGCGCGAATCCCAAGAATAATTTAGTATTCGAGATAAGAAAACTAATTGATATCTTCGCTGAGAAAGTGACATTTCAGGGGCTTCCAAGTCACTGCGGCGCGCATAGCGAACATACCTATAACGCGGCACGATCGGCTCTTCAAGGCCACAAAGAGGAGTCGATACCGTTATCAAAGACTGATTCCTCTTGAAAACGTTGGATATCACGATCTTCAGGTGGAATACCCGAAGTTTTTAAAGCAAATTGTTGCAGCACCTAGACTCTTCTCTCGGCCTGCGCATCCCAGTTTGACTCGGCCGACACAAAGCTACCCTGCTTTGTCGACTATGGCTAGGAGTCGCCTTTGTGACCTCTTTTGCTTTCCGAATAGGATGGACCAACGATGCCTCGTGTAATGACTACGGTAGCGAGGAGACTCTTCAACGCGATATCTGTGACTGTCCTCGCTACAATCTGCAGAGGTGATTACTCGCAATCGCGGTAGAGCGCTTTGACCCAAGACTATTAACAGTATAATAATATTGGAGTGCGACATCACAAGTCACCAGAGCAAAGGACGACGAACGCTCTATAACCGTTTCTAAGCACAGCAGATTTGTACAAGCGGCTGTAGCCTGAAGTGGTGATTATATATGGTGCCACAAGGTGCTAATGTGATGTGTCATGATAGTATGCGGTGATAATGACCGACTGTAATTGTGTATCTGTGGCCCCTTTATTCCTATGTCTCTCTACTTTCCTGTCACCTTGCCTCCTCTCCCCTCATCGTAGGGAAGCAAGCCGGACCTGCCGCTCTGGTTAACCTCCCTGCCTTTCCCCTTTCTTCTGTCTCCGTCTACTGTAGACCGATTGTAAAAACACTCGCCTCCAGATAACAGCCTGCTGCGAAAGGCAGGAGTTTTTCTGCCCGGCTGACACGCTCAGTTCTACGAGGTGCGCTATCTGCATTGTAAAGCAAACGTTAAAATTAACTCGCAAAGCATACTTGCCATTGCGAAGAACAAGAATTCTAAGACCATGTTTCTTCCACAACTATTGCAAAGCTTTCTCGGAACTCAAATAGTTGGCCGAGTTTAATTTCGAGCTTTTACGCTTCCTACTTTACTCACCACTCATTACACAAAGAACATGTTACAACTTTGAACGCAGCGCTGTACTCGAAGTCTTAGCGTTGAGGGAAAAGAAGCAGACTTGGGACGAAGAGTACCGTTGTCAAAGCAGGCGCAGGAACGATAGCCAAGCGTGCTCAGAGTGAAGTAGAAACGTGGCCTTCACATTTGCGTAGAATTTTCATGTCGCAACTGGCTTTCTCATTTGACTGCGCTAGGTCTGGTGATGACGCAGGTCGTTTCATAAATAGACAAATTACCTCATTTTCTGCTGGCAACGACAAGTCGAAATTGAACTAGGCAATGTGATTAGGCCAGTAAAATATTTTTTATCAGCTTTATTTCTTCTGTTGCCTAAAATGAAAAATCAATAGCGGAGATAGTGAACGGGAAAACATGGCTTCTCATTTTGTTTTTAAATTCCGCACTGAGATATTTGCGGTGGTACGTTGGTGTGACGTCAGGGATTTCAAGGTGTGTTCTCATACTTGAGCCTCTTAGGTGATAAAAAAATAAGATCGGCAGTGACGTTCAACACTACTTTCGTATTGGAATGCGAAATCACTGTAGTCGGTTTGGGGACATGTTTTCGCATAGGCATTCATCGGCATCTCATCGTGCACGTCGTAAACTTGAACGACATTCCTTGTCGCGTTCCTTTGCTTCGCCTTCGGCGACGTGCTTCCGTGATCGACCACGTTCCACTGATGCCGCTGAGCGAGACGCTACGGACGGAGTGCAGCCCAGTAGACACAGCACACATAAAACCTGAATAAGCAAATGGCTCGCGGGAGGCAGCAACGTGCCGTATGCAACGACTCACGCACGTCAAAACAAGCACATCACCCTGGAAATCAAACCGACACTGGTCGTGGAATAATTGCTATTGTAAATCATTTGGGGCGCCCTGAAGCTTGCCATTATATTTTCCATTCTTTCAAAGCCTAGTACATCAACGCCACAAAAGAATGAAAAGTCCTAAATGTGATGTTAGTGCTCCTTTAGAGTAGATCGAAGCGTCGTGATTTAGGGGAACACAAATCCACATTTGTCACATTACTCACGTCGCGTAAGCCTACGGTACCGACTGCACAGTTTGCAGGAATGATTTGAGGGCCAAGGCCGTACGTACGAAAAAAAAAAAATTGTCTCCGCACCGGCGGGGTGGCTGCCGCCGACAACAGAGCCTGAACGGAACTGCGCACTTTCGTATTATCCCGTATATCTATTCTTTAGAATCACCTGGAAATTTTGCATTCGCGACATTCGCGCTACGGCTGCCGGCAAAATCCGTGTCATCTGCTCTCGACATCGAGCTGGGACAAGCTCGAGTTGCGTGCCACTCGGCTTACCCCGACACGGTTGAACAGCTGTTTATCTTTTTCAGAGACGGCACTTTTGAGTCATCGTCGTGTTCATTACGAACACACTAAACTATAGGGTGGTTCGAGAGAACCGGCAGGCCTGCGAGCAAAACAGGAAGCACTTAGGCCCAGGCTTAGCTCTCGAACGGCCCATTCACACGGTTATAAAAAGAAAACAAGAAAAACGGTACCTTAAAGCAGCGCAACACCGCGTGCCTTGAACCGAAATGAGGCAGTAGTAGCTGTCAGAAATGTAAAGAGAAAAAAAGAAAGAACTAACCTTGAAACGCCGCAGGAATTGATGCTCCCTCCAGCTGTCGCTACTCGGTGAAGTATAAACGTCCCTCGTCCGTTTCAAGCTTAAAAGCTTCCCAAATTACGGTTATCCTCGTCGCAGAAAACACGGTGATGCAGAAAAATAGCACAGTGCGGTAGCCTGCACCGGCGTGCTGTAATCACGGCTCCCATTTACATGGACGGAGCAACATGGACCCAACGCAGATTGCAGCGGCAATGGCAATGGCAGGAGAGTGCTGAGGCCTCGCAGAGCATCCTGCCAAAATTAGTCCGGAAAAAAACCTGGCGCTGCTGTCGTTCGTTCGCTATACGGAAATTACCGGTCGTACGTACATCTTTTTCGGTGATTTCGTACTTCGTCGCTGAGAACATCAAAACCAGCATCATTCATTCGAGGTGCGGGCCTGCCACGTGCCAGTGGCACGGTTTTTCTTTTCTTGTTTTCAGCACTCAAGTCTCTTTACGTTGACAACCGTACGTTTTTTTTTTTTCTGTCGCGTGATTTCGGTAAGATAAGACTCGACGCTTCTGAGTGTCCGTGTCGTCAGGTCTCTGCGAGTTTAGGAGAATGTCGTACCTAAGCGTGGGTAACTGTTCCGGTTATTCTAACGTATTTTTTTTTTTTACTTTCTGAAAACAATAGTGCAGATTGAAGGATAATTCAAGCTACACTTTTAAGGTTGTACCCTTTTTCGTTATCTTGTTCCATAACGATAATCATCTCTCTTGCCAGCATTTCCTTTCTTTAATGTTGCGATGGCCGGCACTTGCAGGTAACCAACGGCATGCGCGTTATCAGTGTAACATTTGCATTGTCGACAGAAAAGGAGCGAGCGCAGTGTTTTCAGGAAAGGAAACGCAAGAAAGGCAGATGGCGATTATTACTGGGTGTCAAATAAACGCCCCAAATGGTGCACATTTTTAAGAGTGTAGCCACTGCCATATAGTAAAAGTGAGATAGATTTTGATACAATAAGTGTCCAGAATATTGCTCGAGTCCAATGCAACAACGCATAGGCTAATTGTCGCCGTCCCGAATGGATAAGGTTCGGACACTGGACATTAAATCACAAGTCGGGAATGTCCCGCTAAAGTATGGATGGTTGTAGCCCTCATGTTGCGGCATGTTGAGGCGTAGCAATGTCGCGCCCACTTATAGCCGCCGCAGGGTGTAGGTAGAGCAGCGTCCGAGGAGCTCAAGCGTAACGCTAAATTTTGCCGTCACTGTCACTGCTTTGTCCTTTAGGAGAAACTAGCATTTTTTTATCTCCTTACTTCTCTTCTAACGCTTCCTGGCAACGTCCTCTCTTGAAATGTTTTAATGTTATCGCGCGGTCGTCACCTGCACGACAGGTCAGCGCCTTGTAGACTTTCTTCCCAGTGCCGACAAACCCTTCGTCCACGTCGGTTTCCCAACATCATCGTGTAGGATTGACGCGCGGGTGAGCGCAGGACACGCGTTATAGACGCGTGTGGGTCGCGCGGGCCGTGCTACAAGATGTGACGACCGTTCCTCCGTATTTCAGCTAACTGTAACAGTTAAGTGCAGCTAAGACGAATATGAACAGAGCCCGCATCGCTAGTTATCAGTTTTCTTCCCACTCGCGAGTTACAGCGGTGTCGGGAGCTGCACGTCACTAGCCTATCTAGAGCCGGGTGTAGTCGACAGCAGCAACGTTTCACGAGCCAACAAACACTACGGCGTCGAAGTGCTTGCTGCGACAAGCTGGCCCGATCGTGTGGCCGAACATCCCAGCGCCTGCGAGACCACTTGAGCGTTGCTAAATGACATCGCTGGATGGCTGCACCACGCTCTAAGGAAAGGTGTCAGGGAAAACGGGTGTAACTGCACAGTTAGTCCTGAAGAGGGCGCCTTCGTCCAACAAGGGACTAAACTGCGGGAAGTGCACGTGGCACGTGCAAATATGGGAGAGCAAAAGTGTTTAGTTCCCGGTAGGACAGGGAGCAACGGGATGACGAGCGACACCCGTTACGCGCCGTGCATGCGTTCCGCCGTCTGTTTTCCCGCAGTGTCGTCGAGTGATGCGCAGGAGTCGACATTGTTTGTATAAATCTTCCGTAATTTGCAAGTTGTGCACTGTCAATTCAACTGCACGCAGATTAGCGCGAATACAACAACTTCGAACACATGCTCTGGCTGTGCCCTGCCAACGCGAGCACGGACTTTCTCGACCAGTCTTCCTGGGACTCAGCGCTCAGAAGCACAGAGCTCATCGCTCAGCTCAAGGCTGTCCGGAGGGCCCGGGCCGTCGCCGGAGGACTCTGTCTACCGGCCCCGCCCTGGGTGGAGCCGCAGGATTGATTTCCCCTCAGGACCTAAATAAAGTTCTAACTCACTCGCTGCAAGAGAGCTTCGCAGTCTCGCTCGTACAATCACGTTAGGTTGCTGGCATACACCTCAGAACTCTAAGTGTCGTTTACACAGTCTCGACCCATCACTGAAACTTACATTACCAGCGAACCTTCCACGACGTGACGCAACACTGCTGTGTTGGCTGTGGGTAGGAGTAGCATTCACCAACTCCTACAGCTATCGTATTGGAATGGCGGATTCACCAATGTGAGCTAAGTGAAAGTGTGAAGAGAACATCATTCACCTTCTGTGCCACTGTTCTCGCTTCGATAATAAACGCGAGACTCTCCAGTGTGCCTTAAATAGACTGGATGACAGGCCATTTACGGAAGCGAAGATCTTGGGAGGCTGGCCTCACAGTTCATTGGCCCAGAAAGCAGTTCGAGCGCTTTTTCGCTACCTGAGGGCAACAGACTTGAGTGCCCGACTATAGACATCCTACATCTAAGTTCTCTCTCTCCCTCTTTAACTCCCCATTCCCCTCCCCACGTGTAGGGTAGCAAACTGGACTCGTTAACCTCCCTGCCTTTCCGTCTTCCCTTCTCTCTCTCTAACTCACTCACTTGTCTCATCGCGAAAAAAATTCCATGATATTTAAAAGATGCAATAAGAAAGGCTATGCACTTCATGGGCACACTATAAGCGAACAATACGCGTTAAACAGGCAAGACATCGATGAACTGGCAGATGTTCTTGGTCAGTGGTATCTAAGTTGCTTCCGTTCCAAGGAGATTACAAACTGTAGTGAAGCGATGTGTATATACTCAAACGGGACACACGAATGGAGAGAGAAAGTGGTGTTCTCTGGCGTACTGCGCGCCCCGTTTGCACTACAGGTACGTCTCGTAGTCTGTCTGCGGTTAAATCGTCCTAAGAACAATCGGACAGCTTTATTTTTGCAATGCGATATGGTTGCAAGTGCACGCAATGTCAGACTCCCCCCGCATAGCACCCACACAATATGCCGAGTCTCATGTATTGCCGCACTTGGTTATAGTTGGTTAACACGCTCTTAGTGTTGTTCCGTCACGTCAACCGAGCTGTCGGGGTGTAGTGGTTGCAGTGTACACCTGGCTCGTGAACGTGAAGACGCTAGTTCGAAGCCAGCTTTGGGGCGCTTTTTTTTGTCAGCTCAATCATTCTGTTTATAAGCGTATATAAATGGCCTACGTGGTTAATTGCTTAATTGAGGAGCATTGGAAAGAATTTCCGCTGCTCCCTTGAGCAGCATCGGAAACGAGCAACTGTTGGGCCTTGAAGGGGAGCAACCTTCCATCTCAACAGCCACACCCCAAAACGACTAATGGTTGTAACAGGTCGGTTACTCCCTAAACAGGAGTAAAATCTGTGTCCTATTTCGTCCTTTTTTATCTTAAGAGTGCACATAATATATCGCAGCATGCCGCGCTTCATTTTTCCGCGTAGTTCGCTCGAATGGAAACAGAAACGACGAAACACTAGGAATGGAGTCGTAGCCCCTGCACTCGAAAGCCTCTTCGCGTCGCCGCTCGGTAGTAGTGAAAGATGGCTTCATGGCGGAAGCTCGGCATCACGCCACAAAATGCATTTTACCTATTGCCCGTTGCGCGGAATGAAGCTTGCGTTCCCAGCAACGTTTTTAGATTGGTTCAGTCGGCAAAGAGCGCAGCCTTCCAGTGGCGCGAGCGGGTCGGAGCCATCGCCGGCCAGGAGGTGGCGCTGCGGTAGCGTTAGGATCGGTCTCTACGCGTCGTCTGCTACTTCCTGAAAGGCACCGGCAAGCGACTACCACATTCATTGGTAGTCGCCCTCTTATATGAGAAGCAGAAACACAACTTCGCTCTCATTTTACTTGGCTTTAGTGAAAAGCGCTTTTCACTTGTATCTGAATATTACAACAAAAAAGAAACAGCACGTAAGACAGGGAAAAAAAGGCAAACAATGGGCAGTGCGCTCGCTTTCATTGCGCTTCCCGTTGTAACCGAGGTTTATTTTTCGCTAGTATACTGAACAAATCAGCCCAGGATCCCGTAATACTCAACCATATTCCAATCTTACCTGAACACGTCTTACGCGGACAAAAAACTGCAGGAAAAATTCAACAATCAGCGGGGAAGCAAGAAAAATGCCTTATAATTTTTATTTGATGTTGTGAAAGGGAATGCAGCAGGTAAATTATTTATATGGACAGAAAACTGTTTACAGTGAATGAGCTGTACAGGAAGCATTCGCATTAGGTTGACTTTCTTTCTGGCAGATGCGACCTTTACTGAAGATCTGAGGCTCTTGCAGGCATCTTTCGCGGCAAAATGCATTCGTAGCACAATGCATGAATGCAGAAGCTCTGCAGTAGCGGCGTCCTTGTGAATGGGACAAACGAGACTTGTCATATCACAGTCCCCAAGTGCGTCAAGAAGGGTCGAAAAAGTGTCAGAACAGAGCCGGCTCCTTTGCAACTCATCCGAAATCTTGTTTTCAATGCCTCGAAACATACAGAAAAGCTCCCATGATGGCAACTTGAGGCATCCAAGCTTAAGTTCCCTCTCCAGAGTGAGAAATGCCTCTGGGCACTCTGCATTTTGGGACCGGATGCTACGTGTACAGTCAGAGCATCTATTATGTTTAAGAAAAGAGAGAACAAGGTAGCCGCACAAGTAGTAAATAACATAGTCATGTGCTGCTGGTGTGGAGTATCCATGATCAGGTGCTGTCAGTGCGGCATTCTGCGTAGTGGAACATATCTCCGCCTTCTTTGCTTCTACTTTCTCCTGGAGTCTTTCATGGGATGAAAGATTGGCCTTCCTACCCATTTTCATGCTGTCGGCTACAGTGGCAAGGAAGAATGTCTGTTCCTCATTCACGTTCCCTGTGAAACAAGTACTGATTTGGGTATTTGGGTATTGGGCATATGTGTGCAAAGCTGATTAGAGTGGGGTGAACTTCATCACTTCCGTAGCTTCTTGTCACACCAAAAAAACCTCTGGAAGAAAATGAAATGACAAGGTGCTTTATTTATGAAACAAACAGCACAAACATCAAAGTTATAAACAAAGAAACTGTACTGCTTACCTCTAGAGGATCTTGGATGAGGTTGCCCGTGACAACATAATGCGCTCCTTTAGAGAGGTATGCTACAAGGCCTTCTACTGACGCAAGTGTAACTCGAAAATGTTCCATAGTAACTTGCGACGCAAACATCACTGTCCCTTTGGCCATATGGTTTTCCTCGGTCTCATTTGCAGCATCAAGGAACTCTTGGGTGACCTTTAAAATGAACCACCGAGCAAATTCAGTTAACAACCACGCAACAGAAGCTATAAAATATTCTCTTTTCCTCAATTTCTTTTGATGAACTTCGTATTCCAAGCCGGGGAAGCTTCACATTGAGGGCATCGGACAGGTTGCTCACCATGACGGTGAATTAAGCAGTTCCGTGCCAGTCTTTCAGATCAGGCTACTCTATCCGCTGTTAGACCTTTAGCCCAATGGCGGTGCTACGGCTGAAAAGCGGAGAACAACATATTGGGAAAGTTTTCAGCGTTATTTTTTATACACATTCCTTCATGCACATAAACAAAGAGAGGTTAACTACGAAATACACATAGATGTGGCATTTTCGTTTACCTGTACAGTCAGTCTCACATTCATCTTTCGTAGGTTGTCCGGGCTTACATGCTCTTTTGTAAACTTCGTTACCACCCGGAGCTGCTGTTTGCCGTCTACTTCTTGGAGTTTTCGGTAGTGGTCAAGGTTTATCTTGCGTTTGCCGATCTGTTATTGAAAAAAATATCAGTGAGATGAAAAAGGTTCTCCATTGCACAAATAATTCTATAATTGCTTAAGGGTGAAAAGTAAGTAAAACATTCAAATCCACGTACCATAGCATACTTGTGACGCAGAAGATGGTTCCTTATACACTTGATAATGTGGGGAACATCGCAAAGGAAGTACAGCTACTGATCAGGCACACAAGGATGGTCAACTGCGTGTTTCGGTGCGTGAAGCTTGCCTTTGATACCGAAACATGACCACATGGCCTTGATAGTACTGGAACCATCACTGATTACAGCGACGACAACTGCATTGTGCTTAGATAGCTCCAAAATGGCTTCCAAAACAAGCCTTGCCAGCATTCTTCCAGGGGTTGCATGCCTTGTCACGAAACTTGCAATAGGCTGCATCCAAGAGTGAAACAACGGCATAAACATGACCACCAAAGCGTGGTTGGCTGCGGTTTCGGAGTCATGGCCATCTCCATAGTCGACAAAGCCGTCAACCTTGTAGGTACTCTTGTTAAAGGCAACCACCTTTCCTACCTTCATCTCGTCCAGTGTCAGGGCTCCATAGCATTGCACTCCTGTTCTGTTCTTCATAAAGGCCCGAACACTGGCAAGAGATACCTTGTTGAAGCCGAATTCACAAGGCTTTCCTTTCATCATTTGTCTCAGCCTTGTGACGGTTGGAAGTGGCATAAGCTTCATCTTTGTCATTCTTCTATAAGCTTTTGGGCTTGAAATTCTTAACAGAAGACAAGTCATACGCTATTCCTGTTCATAACGGCGTCCTCGTGACGATATCGCTTTTGCCGTTTTCATTGCGGCCCGAAAGGTAAGTTGCTGCGCTTGTGGAAGATTTTCAATTGCTTTGTCGACTTCGCTTACTGAAACTTCTGACAAACGGCGCGTCAGTGTACCCAGCTTTCTTTTTGCTTTTTCGCCAACCACAGTAGCCCTAATGGCCTTTTTCTTTAGGTTCTTAATTTCACACTGTGGCTTCAGTATTGTGCTTTTTTGGGGGCGGCGCTTAACTCTATCCACAATTTCTTTTGTTTTCTTGCATGGAGGGCACAAGCTTTGATCTGACAGCACCGTGCATTTCTTGTTTCGCCACACACCCTGCCTTTTCACAGCCGTCATTGAAGATAAAATGCCTGGAAACAACTCACATTTGCACACAGTGCAAATCTTGAGGGCATCGATGTAGCGAAGAAATGTTGCCACATTCTTCTGGCTTGTTAGTTTGGTTTGAATGTTTCCATTTTTCTCGATGTCGATGATGTAGCTGCACGGCGGGACAAGCACACCCCTTGAACTAACTTCAACTGTCAAGTCTTGTCAGATTACGACGGACTTTTCAATGCGTACAGCGCCCCCGGACTCCTCGAGCTTGTAGAATATGACCTGGTTGGTCTAAGCCTTTCCATGCCACGACTCAAATGCTTGACTGTCCTGCATAACAGCAAACCAGGGCGCAGGTTCAAGCGTGCTGACTTCGGCACATTCACCGCCATCCACGCGGTCACTTGCGTCAATTTCATCGTACAAACTCCCATCACTTTGGCAGGAAGCAACTTTGGCGGGAACCACTGTTCTCACTTTGGGTGGTTTTCTTGCTGACTTGGGCACCTTTGGTTTTGACAGATGTTCAGGTATGTCCCGAAAAATTCGAGGCACCACGCACTGCCTCAGTGTCCACCTGCCTCGCGGTATTGTAACGGTTTGACCATTCACAACGTGCTCATAACAGCTTATGATGTCTGCAGGCTCAAAATGAGTGTCACAAACGTGTGTTTTTCATGTCACCTTCATGTTCTTCCACGGGATCGCGTTTTCCCGCGCCTTCAATACATGAGGGTCCTTTGGGGGCTTGAAAAAATGTCACGGCACGGGACTTGCCGCTGCCGAAACATATCCCTAATGACAGCCCGGCGCGCTGCACGTCGGCAAGTTGAGAATCCGCGCTGACACTTCACGGCATCCACTCAAACGCGTAAGGAGGCTCACTGCTCAGAGGTAATACGTTTGTGGAACGCGTTAAAGCAAGAAATGCAGGCGTGATAAACGCGCGAGCACCAACAACGCGACAAAGACACATGGCCGAGGCAAGCCTCGCTCTTCGGGCTAAATCTCAACGCAACTGCAGCGCCACCTCTCGTAACGGCGACAGAAGGGGGCTGCCTCTCGAAGCCAGTTTGCCAACTTAAAAATCTAAAAACATTGGCTCCCAGAGACGCCACGCAGCGAACACGCTGTACATCTGAACGTCAGAACACCGCAGCGAATTCAACAAGGCATGTAGCGGGGCTCGCACGCCACACAAACTTCCTAGATGCGTCCTGCGCCCGCCCTCACCCTCCATGGTGGTGGTGGCGGAATTCCAATGTGCGCGCAGGGTTGTCCGGCCTTATTCAAGAGTCCTATAACGGCAAGAAGGAGATCAGCCACACGTAGTGTGCGTCCAAAGCAATCTCCATTTTTAATGGAAGTGTGCGCCGGTTTCCGGTTCAAGAGTTCCCGCGCACGGCCTTTGTTATCTCTGAAGCCCCGTCGCGCATCGCCACGCGAGTAGACACACAATGCCGCTACAGGTATTCGCAGTCATTGTTTAGGTGTCTTTCATAATGTGCGTGTGTGCGGCAATACACCTCTCACACGGTAACAAATTCATTTTCTCTTTTTTTTGTCTAATCCCTGGCGCGTACCCCATGGTGCGAGTCATACGAAGAAAAAAATGACCCGCCATCCCCGCCCTGCGAAAGTAGATGCTAAGCGATGCTGTTGAAAACCACCGTTATGCAACTGCTGAGAGGTGTGGGAGGGGGGCGGCGGTATACAATGCTTTATTGAATTAGAGCAATGGTAATTTTGGCAGCACGCCGCCGTTGGTCGTACTGCCGTTTATTTTTCCTCTTCCACTCCTCCCATTCACGCTGCAAACAGGAGTCCTAACAATGCGCTGCCTACCCATAGTGGTGCTGTAACAACAATGAATCCAGTTGGTAGGCTGGTTCTTTTATATAACCAAAGTTCGTGACGTGACCTCCCACGTCCCAAGCTCCCGTCGACGTGGCAGCTTGAGCAACTGTAAGCGTAATTTACCACAGCAGGTATGCGGGGAGCGCGAGCGTTAGGTGCTTCGCTTTGCTTGCAGGAGCGTCTTATCCTCAATTATGTGGTTAGGAGATTCGTGTTGTGCGTATTTGTTATTGAAATGAACTCTGTGATGTATGTTGTATGCGTGATACCAAATACGCTCTGCACTTTGCGATTGAATCGCTGGATGCTTCTTATTTATTTTTTTTTCCTCTGACGACGACGACGCGATATAACCCGAACAACCAGAGGCTAGCAGGTTTACCGTAAAAGAAACGTTCAGATCCGACACTCTACACTCTTAGGCAAAGTTACACCCCTTCGAGGGCCCCTTCTGCCGCACAACAATAATCGTTATCTGCCTTGATGCGTTTCCTTTCTTGAAAACGCCGCGCCCGCTACTTTCTTGTCGGGAATGCTATCATGCTGATAACGCGCATGCCGTTCGTTACTGGAAAGTACCGGGCTCGCAGCGCTAAAGAAAGGAAACGCATGAAGGCAGATGACGATTATCGTTGTGTGGCAGAAGGGGCACTCCAAAGGGTGTAACTTTGCCAAAGAGTGTAACAGCAGTTGCACCCTTTGGGGTGTATATTTTGCACAGAACAATAACCGTCATCTGTCTTGCCCGCATTTCCTTTCCTTAACGCTGCGAGCCTGGTACTTACAAGTTAAGAACGGTATGCGCGTTATAAGCATGACAGATCATTCTCGAGAGGAAAGTAACGAGCGCAGCGTTTTCAAGAAAGGACACGCAAGCAAGACAGAGGACGATTATTGTTCCGTGGCAAATATACACTCCAAAGGGTGCAACTGTTTCTAGAGTGTACACATTGTGGGAATCGATGGAAAGAAAGAGAAGACAGGGATGTTAACCAGAAATGCGTGCGGTTAGCTACCCTACTTTGGGGGAACGGGAAAAGGGAATGGAAAGATGAGATTGAAATTCTCTCTAGACAGAGATTCTATAGAGCGACGGGCTGCTCTATGGAAGCTATAAAAGATGCGTTCCGCCATCGGCCGCGCATTTTATTTTTTACTGAGGAGGTCCGCAACGAGGCGAACCAGCAACCCACCTATCTACCTGCCTCGCTATACCGGAAAGTGCCTTTAATGAGGCATAGAACTCTTCGAATTAAATTGGAAAGCTTATCGCAAGAAGAAAAACATCACAATCTACGCCAATTACCATGCATCTTTTCCGCAAACAGGAAAACGCAGATAACCTCTGTCCTTCTGCTGCGAAAAGCGCCGCAGACGACGCTCGTCCCCAGTGAATGTTTTGGGCGCCCTCCCATACTATCGCCTACACTGCAAAATAATTTACACCCTGAAAAGTGAAAAAAGGTGTAAATGTGTCTATAACTCACACCCTTAGGTTGTTATATATATAACGGACACCCTAAGGGTGTGAGTTATAGATACATTTGCACCCTTTTTCACTTCTTAGAGTGTAAATTATTTTTTTCAGGGTATCTCGCTGCTTCTCGTCATTGTAAGGCGCAGGCATGCCGTACGTGGGCTCGGCAATCGCGCGATATTACAAAAAGTGTTACAAGGCTGTCCTTCTGCAACTTCGGTTGTTTATTGCAACGCGTGCGCATTTATCTTTTCGTTGGGACGTGTCAGCGTGGGAGCCGCCCGCCGATGCCGCGCCCATTGTATTTTCGTACATCATCATCATCATCATCATCATCATCATCAGCCTAGTTACGCCCACTGCAGGGCAAAGGCCTCTCCCATACTTCTCCAACTACCCCGGTCATGTACTAATTGTGGCCATTTTGTCCCTGCAAACGTCTTAATGTCATCTTCCCACCTAACTTTCTGCCGCCCCCTACTACGCTTCCCTTCCCTTGGAATCCAGTCCGTAAGCCTTAATGACCATCGGTTATCTTCCCTCCTCATTACATGTCCGGCCCATGCCCATTTCTTTTTCTTGATTTCAACTAAGATGTCCCTTACCCGCGTTTGTTCCCTCACCCAATCTGCTCTTTTCTTATCCCTTAACGTTACACCTATCATTCTTCTTTCCATAGCTCGTTGCGTCGTCCTCAATTTCAGCAGAACCCTTTTCGTAAGCCTCCAGGTTTCTGCCCCATACGTGAGTACTGGTAACACACAGCTGTTATACACTTTCCTTTGAGGGATAGTGGCAACCTGCTGTTCATGATTTGAGAATGCCTGCCAAACGCACCCCAGCCCATTGTTATTCTTCTGGTTATTTCAATCTCATTATCCGGATCCGTGGTCACTACCTGCCCTAAGTAGATGTATTCCCTTACCACTTCCAGTGCCTCGCTACCTATTGTAAACTGCTGCTCTCTTCCGAGACTGTTAAACATTACTTTAGTTTTCTGTACATTAATTTTCAGACCCACCCTTCTGCTTTGCCTCTCCAGGTCAGTGAGCATGCATTGCAATTGGTCTCCTAAGTTACTAAGCAAGGCAATATCATCAGCGAATCGCAAGTTGCTAAGGCATTCTCCATCAACTTTTATCCCCAATTCTTCCCACTCCAGGTCTCTGAATACCTCCTGTAAACATGCTGTGAATAGCATTGGAGATATCGTATCTCCCTCTCTGACGCCTTTCTTTATTGGGATTTTCTTGCTTTCTTTGTGCAGGATTACGGTGGCTGTGGAACCGCTATAGATATCTTCCAGTATCTTTACATATGGCTCATCTGCACCCCGATTCCGTAGTGCCTTCATGACTGCTGAGGTTTTTTCGACTGACTCAAATGCTTTTTCGTAATCACTGAAGGCTATATATAAGGGTTGGTTATATTCCGCACATTTCTCTATCACCTGATTGATAGTGTAAATATGGTCTATTGTTGAGTAGCCTTTACGGAATCCTGCCTGGTCCTTTGGTTGACAGAAGTCTAAGGTATTCCTGATTCTATTTGCGATTACCTTAGTAAATACTTTGTAGGCAACGGACAGTAAGCCGATCGGTCTATAATTTTTCAAGTCTTTGGCGTCCCCTTTCTTATGGATTAGGATTATGTTAGCGTTCTTCCAAGATTCCGGTACGTTCGAGGTCATTTTCGTACATATACCAAGGTAAATATACCTGGTAGCGAAGCTTTCATAGGAGCCCATACGTTCAAAACATGGCGGTCCATCGGCGGTTCATGGGGCTTAGCGCCATCTGTAGGTGGTGGGAACACTTCCGACGGAAGAAAGAATAATGTGACGCCATGTTCGTTAAAAGAAGTGACGTCATGTTGTTTTCGAAGGCGCGAAATTTGTTTTGTTGTCCTGCCTTTGGAGCTATATAATCAAATGTCCCGCCATTCGACTTGATGGGCGTTTCGAGCTTTCAGCGTGGAAAGCGATGCAGGAAAAGGCCAGCCGTACGGTTGTCGAAATCGCATCCCTGCCCAGAACATACTTTCTTTGGAGGCCGACGAAAGCTTTAGGTGTAGAGTGCTGATCCTATTGTAGTATGCCAAGCCCGTCCGCCAGCGCAGTCGCGCGAAAACAACTACACAATTATCTGGCGGTCGTAGCTCACTACTTTTGACTGAACAGATTAAGAATCGATGAAGCTACAAGCGTCACCAAATTCAGACAAACTTCGACAAGCAAGAAAGCACAAACTGTGAGGGGGGCGTATTTCAACAGGTGAACTTTACGAGTGCGCCTTTCTGCCCATTTCAAGACGTGCATTGCATTGCGAGTGATAGTGGCGTCAACGCCCCCTGTAGCGATTGGTGCTGAAAAGAAATGCATTTATTAATAATAATAAAATTAAGTAAACTTGTATTTTCTTAACTCTTCACGAATATATAAAATTGAGCAGGAATTTTATTTTCGTTGAATGAATCTAACTGTGTCTCGCTTGAATTAAAAAACGGGTTTTTCGTTCCCAATGTTTGTTCCCTCCAAACATAGTCGCGCTTCAATCACTGCTCCCATAACCCCCCATGCTGATGTCGGTGACAATCTGTACTTAACCGCTTTTCGCCCGAAGCTTCGCGACCTATTTGAATCGACCTTGCATATACCGGGTGTCGCATTTAAATTTGACCAAGATTCGAAAAAAGAGACCATGAGCTTCAGAGAAATCGTAGCGACTGCAATGAAGCCGCAGTCGTGTGCACTTACAGCCATTATTTTTTTCATCGCGAACTATTAATCAATAATTTGCTGTTAATTATAGTGAACTTTTATTATTGCTTGAATCGCAAACATATCAAATACAAGGTTATAGGGCGCCCGAAATAACCTCCGAACCAAGCATTTTTTTTTTCGTGCTCAGCTTTGCGTCGTTGCTTTTTACGAGAAAAAAGAAAGGCAAGCGTACGAAACATCCACAATTGGAAAGAGATACGCGCTCGCTCGGCGCTACTCAAGCGCTCCCAAGCGTATAGCCAGTGATACATGGCTTCACTGGCGCCAGAAGCTCGATACATGGCTTCACGCTATGTGATGGTTACGGCATCGTAAGAGCACGCCGCTGACGCTTTCATAAGTGCAGAGGAGCCGTAGGGGGGATGGAGGCGGGAACTGTGATGGCGCACTTGGGACTAATTTTGTGCACTCATCTTATCCTGTACATCGGCGTGCCCGGAACGTATGTTCAATTTGTTCCCTATACCGACAGAAACAAACTTTGCGCAGGCTATGTCCATCTAATGCGTTTTGGCGGATCTCTACGCGAAACATATGCTGTCGTCGATTACGTAAATCATTTTTCCTTGACGTGTTAGGGCGTAGATCATAACGGGACATCTCAGCGGTACCGCATGCACCCATGACCTGCTCTTCAAGAAGAGTCATGCCCTTCACGAACGATCAGAAGGCTAAAATGATCCTGGCTTTGGGGGCGGCGCACGGCGACAAGAGGAAGGCAGCCAAGCTATTCCGAATGTGGCATTGTGGAGGGCGCCTTAACCCGTCAACCATACTTAGAACGTACGAAGTCCTTTGCGACACGGGTAGCTTCACAACAAAGTGCCACAGGACTGCGACAGTAGTTTAAGAAGCGGAAACAGACGTTTTGGGATTCTTTGCTGCTAACCCTCACGGTAGTGTGCGCGACACCAATGCGAAGGTCGAAACCTCAAGGTCATCAGTGCGGAGGATCTTAAAATAAAGTCATTTGCACCCGTATACCACGTAGATCTTCATCAAAAACTTGAACACCGAGATTTTGAAAGCAGACTTGACTTTGCGAAATGAATTTTCACGAAACGTGAAGAAGAACCGGACTTTCTCACTCGCGTGATTTGGGCAGATGAGGCTAATTTCTCCATAAGCGCACAAGTTAATCTTCACAACGAGCACTACTGAGGGACGGGAATCCCCGCTGGCTGACACAAACACAACACCAGTACCAGCGGTCGTTTAATGTGTGGTGCGGTATTTGTGACGGCAACATCATCGCACCCATCTTTTTTTGACAACACACTAACGACGCAACGCTACGCCAACGACATGCTCGAGGGCCCCGTGAACGAAGTCTGTTGCAACGTTCCAATTGGGCACCTTCGGAACATCTGGTTTCAACACGATGGTGCTCCCGCGCATAGTAGTAGTCGGCCTCGAGCACGGCTTGGTAAGATTTTTCTTGGACAATGATTGGCCGGCGTGGAGCAGTACCCTGGCCTTCGAGGTCACCGGACATGACAGCGCTGGAATCGCGTGTATAGCAGCGTGTATGGCAGCGAAACTACCACACCAGACGCCCTAAAGGCAAACATAAGCAGAGTCTGCCGCGAGATTCCAATGTCGTTGGTCAAAGGTACAACAGCACAAGTGTTGGAAAGAAGCGAGTACTGTATTGCTTCAGACGGTGACCTGTTTGAGTACATGCTATAAGTGACCGTGGGAAATAACCGCTCAAAATTGGTGTAAAAGGTGACTGTTTAACGCACCCTCATGACGTCACCCTATCCTTACATTTAAAAAAAAAAAGCTTATGAGAAAGATAGAAGCGGATAAAGAAACTGTTTGACTCTTTTCCGGAGTTCAAGAGACAGAAAAAGTAAATGGCTAAACAATTAGGCGGCGCCTTGGATGTTTCTTTCTGGGCGGCTCAGACGGCTTACGTGCTTATGGTTTCTTTTTTGATTGAAATATGCTCCTGAGTAGCTCTTTTATGCTCTTCCGAGAGCTGAGTTTTTTTCCCTTTTTTGCGCTGTTTTGCACAGTTATTTTTTTCACGTTGCTTGATTTTCTTTTGTAGCTTTGTTTCATGATACGCGAGGGTTAGGGCTATCCCGAGTACCTCAAGTCGAACACGACATCCTTGCGTCCGCAGATGCTCAAGCTTATCCCACCACGCTTGTCAGGTCCCGAAACCTCTCGAGCCATCCTACATGACGAAGTCTTGTACTATGCGGCGACAAACGAATGCGGCCGTATATATTTCAAAGGTTGCTCGGAGGCGCTTGAGTAGTGGCGCGCGAACGTGGATCTATTCCATATCTCGTGTATTTCGCGGGCTTTTGTATTTTCTTGGAAAAAAAAAAAACAGGCACACATCAGCACGAAATAAATGCTTGATTCGGAGGTTATTTAAGGTGCCCTACAACATTGTAATTGACATGGTTACAATTCAAGCAATATTTAAAGAGTTCATTAATTAACAATTAATAATTCGTGATGAAGAAATAACGGCTGTAAGTACACACGACTGCGGCTATTATGCAGTCGGTACAATTTCTCTAGAGCTCTTGTTTCCTACCTGACACCACATCACAGGTAGGGTCGGGCTCACTCCCAGAGCACGTTACAGACACTAACACATCCGAGATAGCGTTACTCAAACGCGAAAACGCCGCTATGAAAGAGACAATTCTCAAACTTACGGCCGCGATTGCCGAACTACAGAACGACAGGAGCGCGCGCGCAGCCATTATGCCCGCCGCCGAAAACGCAGCCAAGGCACTAGCCCCGTCACCACCGCCACAACCTGTTAGCGCTGATAGCGCCGACGGCGAGAGCGCGCCCAAGAAACGCGCCGTCGCTCGCGCCCTACCAGAACTGAAACCCGAGTTAGAAGAGATTAAAAGTACGTTGTCGGCAATTAAAGAGAGCCTCCGCTTTCTCGGAGAGAATATGGCCCGCCTACAGTCAACCCTCGCGGCCCACGGTAATCGGTTGGGGACAGTAGAACATTATCTCGAAAACGTCGTAGCCCCCGCCATTGCCGCTGCTAAGCCAGTCTCGCCACAACACCCCACGCCCAATCCACCCACACACGCGGCCCCCTTCCACCCGTCAAGCGCCCGGGCCGACACCCAAAAGCATCAAGATGGCCAGGCGAGATGAAGCGTTCCGCATCTGGCAGTGGAACTGCAGGAGTTTCACTGCGCGGAAAGCCTCCCTGCAGCAATACCTACGCAGCCACGACGCCAAGCCCCACGTAATCCTACTGCAAGAAACTCTAACACACACCGCCACGTTCACCGGTTACCAGTGGTTACCAGGCCTCGCGGGAGGACGTGGTACCGCCACGCTGGTCTCTAAAAAGCTCACCTGCCTCGCGCATGACCTCGGCACGTCGGAGGTGGACAATGTCATGACGGAGATTCTCCCAAGCGACGCGTCCCGACAAAGTGTGTACATACTCAACGTGTACAGCAGCCCCAGACAAACGAGTCACCGTTTCCGACGCCTTTTCCAGAGAGCCATCCGTCTTGCAGGCTCAAACCCGCTCGTGATAGCTGGCGACTTCAACGCTGCGCATCGCACCTGGGGTTACGTATATGACACCCCCAAGGGCACCGCGCTGTGGCAGCATGCGAACGAGCTCGATCTCACCCTAGTGACAGACAAGACGTTCCCTACTCGTATCGGCACATCTACGCACAGAGACACCACTCCAGATCTCTGCTTCGTGAAGAACACAGCCGATGCCCGCTGGTCCAATCTTGCGGAGGATCTTGGCTGCGACCATCTCATACTAGCCGTGCACTTACCCAGCATCGTCAGGAAGCCCAAGTCGTACACGTGGGTTGACTGGGACCTCTTTCGCAAGACCCGCGCCTCACGACTCCCTCCAGACACTGCCCCGAACCTCGAGACGTGGACGGCTCAGCTCAAGGCCGACGTCGTTAAGGCCACGAAAACATTTAGCACGGATATGCCAACCGAGAAGATGGACAGCCGCCTCGCCCATTTGCTCGAAGCCAAACAGTCTCTACTGACACGATGGAAGAGCCAGCGTCTCAACCGCAAGCTCCGCAAACGCATTGCAGAACTGAACCAGACCATAATTGAACATTGCAGCACCCTATCCAAACAGCAATGGGACGAGGTGTGTAACTCCGTCGACGGACAGGTCCGCAACGGGAAGACGTGGAACCTCCTAAAACACCTGCTCGACGACACCAACACCCGCACGAACCAGCGCCACTCGCTCACCAAAGTCCTTCACCAGGCCAAAGGCACCGCTTCGCCGGATGACATCGTCGAGACGCTTGTGCATAAGTACCTGCCGATACCCACAGGCCCGCCGACCCTACATCCTGATTACACAGGTACTGACAACAGCCTCCTAGACGCCGAATTTTCCATCGAAGAGATACGCCGGGCTCTCCACGAACTAAACGGCCGTTCCGCCCCGGGCCCCGATGGCATAACCAACAAGCTCCTGCGGAACTTAGACGAGCCCTCGGTCGTGTACCTCACGGGCGCCATCAATGAGGTGTGGAGGCGGGGCGAGTTACCTGATGCCTGGAAACTCGCCCAGACGATCCTCATTCCGAAACCGGGCAAGGCGCCTGGCCTCGATAACCTTCGCCCCATCTCGCTCACGTCGTGCGTGGGTAAGGTGGCCGAGCATGTCGTACTCAACAGAGTCGGCCGGTATCTCGAAGACCAGGACTGTTACACACACCACATGATCGGCTTCCGACCCGGGCTCTCTACTCAGGATACGATGCTTCTCCTGAAACACCAGATCATAGACGCCGGGGCTACTTGGGGCACCCGCGCCATACTCGGACTTGACCTGGAGAAGGCTTTCGATAACATCCAGCACTCGGCAATACTAAAGGCGATCACGACCTTAGGGCTCGGGCGCCGGTTCTACGAGTTCGTCCGCTCCTTCCTAACCCGTCGCAAGGCCGTGCTCCGTGCCGGAGACCTCACGTCGGAAGAAGTCGAGCTCGGACAGCGTGGCACCCCCCAGGGCTCCGTCCTTTCGCCGACGCTGTTCAACCTGGTGATGATTGGGCTCTCCGAACGCCTGTCGAAGATACAAGGCCTCAACCATACGGTATACGCGGACGATATCACCATCTGGTGCTCCGCGGGGTCGGACGGCTTCATCGAATCCGCTCTGCAGGAGGCAATCGAAACTGCCGAATCCTACCTCGACCACACGGGCCTCAAGTGCTCCTCCGCCAAATCGGAGCTGTTGGTGTACAGCCCAAAACGACAAGGCAAAAGGCCTAAGGGATGGAAACCACCGACCGAGCGCAACATCACTATCCGCACCAGAGACGGTCGCCCAATCCCCAGGGTCGATTCCATCCGAGTACTGGGAATGATTATCGAGGCGGGCGGATCAAACATCCAAACGGTCCACAAGCTGACGACAAAGACGGACAACGCAATACGACTTGTACGCAGGGTGGCCAACCGTCACCACGGCCTCAAAGAAGACAATCTGCTGCGTCTCGTACACGCGTTCGTCCTATGCCACTTCACCTACGTCGCAGCAATGCATAAGTGGAAACAATCGGAGCTTGACAAGCTCAATGTACTCATACGAAAGGCAGTGAAGCGGGCCCTTGGGCTCCCGATCACGACGCCGACGTTTCGACTTCTCGAGCTCGGTGTGCACAATACCCTCGAAGAGATCGCTGAGGCTCAGGAGAGAGCGCAGATGATACGTCTGACGATGACGAAGACTGGCCGTCACATCTTGCGCGAACTGGGGTACTTTCCACCGAACACCCAGGATCCCCCGGAGCTTACGCCGGTTCCCCGCGAGCTCCGCGACCTGATCACAATCGCACCCATTCCGCGAAACGTCCATCCGGAACACAATCGAGGCAGGCGCCTAGCCCGGGCCACCGCGTTCCTCAAACGAATAAACGAGAAAGCCGACGACGTCGCTTTCGTGGACGCCGCCGCCTACCGGTGCAACCGAGCCTACGCCGCGGTAGCCGTCTCGTCCTCGCAACGGACTTTAAACGCCGCAACGGTACGCACACGTGATCCCGAGGTGGCGGAGCAAGTGGCCATAGCCCTGGCAATGCTCGACGATAAACGAACGACAATATTCAGCGACTCGAGACCGGCCATCAAAGCGTTCGAGAGAGGAGTCATCTCCGTCAAGGCGTTACGCATTCTCCGCGGCGCTGACCCAAGCACCCTCAAACACCACACCGTCGTCTGGTTTCCCGCCCACCTGGGTCGGATCCCGGGCGCCCCGCCCAACCTCAACGAGACAGCCCACGACGCTGCGCGCGCGCTTACCGACCGCGCCGTCACTCCCGGGCAACCACGTCTCGATGAGTTGGAGGCGAACAGGGACGCCCCAGTAACCTACAATGAAATAACCAAACACTTTTACTTGGGACGACGTCTCTTTCCGCCCCCGCACCCCAAACTAAACAGGCCACAGGCGCTTACGCTACGCTTATTACAGACAGATACCTATCCGAACCCCGCCACCTTACACATCATCTACCCGGACGTCTACCCAGACAATGCGTGCCCCTCGTGCGGGGTCACGGCGACACTCGCACACGTGCTCTGGGAGTGCAGAAACGCTCCGCCCGACTCTACCTCCGACAAGTGGGAGAGGACGATACGAAGTCCGCTCCTAGAAGATCAGCAATGGGCCGTCCAGCAGGCTCGCGCAGCGGCCGCCAGGTACTCCCTGCCGGTCCCTGCGTGGGAGACGCCCACTGCGCGCTGACGTGCGTCCTGCAGGACTTCTATTAAAGTTTTTCCAATTCAATCCAATCTTGTTTTTTTTTTTTAATCTTGGTACAAGTTAACTGGGACAGCCGGTATGGTCCCCTATATATATATATATATATATATATATGGAACACTGGTGCTGCGATCGTTCCGAAAACCACGGCATCGATGGGTGCTATATGGATTAGTCTGATCTTGGTGTTTGTGGCTTGAGACGTTCTTGTGGCCTTGTTCATTACGCTTTATTCATATTCACATTCATTCATATTATTTATTCCTTCACATTCGGTCTCGCCTGTCGAGGGGGCCGGATCGAAATGCGCCAAGCATCCCAACGCGCTGCATGGTTTACCCGTGAGAAATTCACAGGTTGTTTGCTTTATTTAGGTGGAGTTCTACACGAGCAAGAACCCGTCGACGCAATTTGTTTCCAAAAGTTGACAACTAGGTCCAGGATTAGATCACATTTTTTCTTCCGCGGGTCGTAGCTGGATTTATTTTAATTCGAGATCATAAAAAACTGATATTTACGCACAGTGACACAGATTAAATCAGGCGCTTTAGTTCTCGGCTTTACTGTGGCTACAACTGGAACTGAATTCAATTCTGGAGTCTTAGGTGTCAAAACAACGATTTGGTTATGAGGCATACCATAGTGGGGAACTTCGGTTTAATGTTGACCACCAGGGGGATTTTTAATGTGCCTTCAATGCAGGGGAAAATGGCGGTTTTGCATTTCGCCCACATCGAAATGCGGAAGCCGCGGCCGGGATTTGATGCCGCAAGCTCGTGCTTAGTAGCGCAACACCGTAGCCGCTAAGCAACCGCAGCGGATAGCTACAACTGTAAGAACATGTTATTGTGTGAAGGGCTAGTTTAGGGAAGTCGTAGTTGCGTATCTTAATAGCACGCTTCCCTCTCGATTACTTAAAAATAGTCTCATGGGAAAAGCAATACCAAGGTTTGCTTCACGTGTGTGTTCCTGCCCCAATGTACAGGTATCTGTACCTTCGTCTTCCAGGTCAAGATGTTCTGAAAATAGTTAAAGGAGAGGCCCCGTAAGACTTTGAATCAAATATCTTTTCTTTATTACAGAGTGAAACTTTGCCGCTTTGAATATGTCTGAGTGCAAGATGCATATTTTTGTCCATTGAACGATTCACTGTTCTTTGTGTGCAAGAAAGCAGGGATTGTACAACATGGTTTTTTGTAGGCTGGTAGTACGCCGTCTTTTATTGGGCTGTACTCCAAACAACGATCAAAAAGGAGCTACCAATCACAACCCCGTCGTATTCACTTTCTACCATTTGAGAACGAAGTGTACCAAATGATATAACGATGGCTCTAAGTCTGCACAGTCTGTAGAAAACAAAAATGAGTGCTCGAAACGCACATTTACATATAAAGTCGACAAGGAAAAATTTCACTGATAATGTACAATACATGGGACAAATGTTCGAGAAACAGACTGAACCACCCTACTTGGTGGGGTGGCTGGATGGTTTGGTGAAGCTTCAAGCAATTTCGAACTAGGCACTACTTTTTCTTGAAGTTGGTGTGAGCGCTTTCTTTGTGAAACATCATCGTACATTACGGGCAACCAACAAGGAAATAAAAGCGTCCGTGGCGTAACGCTTTCAATACTGGGCTTACGTGCTTGAGGTGCTGTGTTCGTATCCAGCTGAAGGACAATTTTCTTAGTGTTTATTGAAATATTTAAAACACAAAACATTGTTGGAAATTATGGTTTGCAATTTCGCGAAGCCGTTAAAAGCCAGAAAGCCAAAGTTAAGCACTTCCGCTTACTAACCATCACGACAGCGCAAGTTCAACTGCCCTGCTCGCAGTTTCCGTAGACACTAGTGCCACAGTTCCCCCGACCAAGTGTCGTACAAAACCCTTTCTTTCCGGAAGAAGATGCGGTGAGCACGGCGACGACTTGGCAGTGGGAGACGCTAAATCCTAAATGGTCCCTCGAACACCTTTTCAGCCGCCATCTTTCTAGTCCAAGTTTTGTAGACTGATGGCTAGAGAGATTAGAGCGTTTTAGTTGAGCGTCCTTACTGTAGGCTCCGCTCCGAGCTGCCCCGCTAAGCCGCAGTGGAGCGGCGGGCGATTTTCATGTTTTAGTTATAGGTTTAGCGTAGCGGAGCGGACCTTTCGCAGTTGCGGTGCCCCCTGGCCAAATTCAGGGTAATGAAAGAAAATAAATACCACCCATTGATCATTCTTATACAGTAAAACGTATATAAGTATATAAACTTATTTCTCCATGAAGTATCTAGACGTGCGTTTGTAATGCGTTACCGGTCCATTTTATCCAATGGAAAATAAAGTGCCGTCTCGGGGAACGCCACGTGTAGCCAGCGCGCTTGCTTTCTGCATCCAATCCAATCCTTTCTGACGCCAACGCTAGCCAAAGCGCTGCGCAGCACGCTCCGCTCAGACAGCTTCTAAGCGGACCGTGTTCCTCGCTCCGCTAGCCCGCTTACGACTAAGAGGACGGCGCATCCGCTTTCGCGCTTCCGCTCCGCTTAGCTGCTTAGCGGAGCGTAAACACGCTCAACTAAAACACTCTATAAATGCAACAGGAACGGCAGCGGTAAGGGCAGGTCGTACAAGGTTATCCGCCTAAGTATATCCAAAACACAAGCAAAAGAAATACATGCTCTCAACTCAAACTTTTCCGCGCCCTCCTCTTCCCATTTCTCTCCCTCACGGACGCAACCCCTCGTTGCCAATGGTAAGAGCTTGAAGCGCCTACATTGTGGAAGCACCTACGTTGCGGTAGCTGTCACTCCACGGTTTCCCCATTTCATGTATGCGGACTCGGGTGACATGCCGGTTTCGTCACCATATATATGGCAACAAACCACGGGAAACATCAACACGGCAGTTTTGTTTACACCGTCGAAGGGAAAGCCGCTGCAGGTAATGAGCCTCCCTGACGATAATGACGGAGACGTATGGTTCGCCACTACCCGTCGAAAATCCTGGGACTGCCTAACGTCTATTTTGTTCTTCCATGGCCTGCGCGCGTTGTCACGGCACGGCAACGCGAACAACGAAAACGGTCGCGGCATCAACGATGCACTCAGGTCAGAAACGCGCCTCGCTTAACAGTCACAAGTGTGCCGCACGGGCACGTGCATACCGAGTCAACAAGTTGGAGAGGCTGTTCATTAGCGTATACGAGCGAGAAGAGAAGCCTTCAAATAGAGTGTGCGCACTCTCCTATAACATGGAGCAATGTTCAGAGGCCGGAGACGAAAAGGCAGCCAGCGCTACAACCGTGCTTTGTGGTTGTTGTGTTGTTTTCTTTCTTTACGGCTGCTTGCTTGCTTTTATATAAAAAAAAGTATTGAAAATAAATATAAATATAAATGTTATTTTATCACGTTTTTCCTGCAGTGCTCTAGTTGTTTGCAGGCTTGTTTTTCAACCAATCGTGGACGAGCGAGTGGTGACATTGATTTCCGTGCAAATGCTTCTCGCGAGCGCCACTGGGCAATGACGCAGTCGGCAGGGAAAGGTGATTTCTTTACGCGATCAATGTAATATTTTGACGTTGCTGCTTTGACGTCGGTGCTTCGTGATATGCTTAAAATATCTCCCACCGTCAGTATGCAAAACCTGCGAAAGAAAGATGGGCGGCTTCAAAAGTGTTCAAGGCGCCCCTTTGAAAACGCATGACCACGTGTTCGGCCGATTTTTTGGCTACAATTATATCCCGCGACGCTCCCTCCTATTTTCTTTCTTTTCTCCGTAAAATCAGATCACGACCTCGCGCACATGATCTTGTGTGATAAAATACTTCCTTGCCCAGTCTAAGATGTGCACTTATGAAACCTGCAACTATAAACGAACAAGCCAAGCTGCGCCTTCTATACTAGGCCTCAATCACGCATTGAGGTCGAAGTTCACTCCAAGTATCTAGCGGCGTTAGGCGATAATCGGCGACATCTTGAAAGGGTTGTGTCGAAGGGGAAATACTGGGGAAATTAGTATTGAAACATATATTCGAACCCACATAGCAATTCTGCGAAACGTCTCTCGCGCGTAAGTGGACAGCACCCATACATAAGTGGACATAAGTGGACAACACCCATACAAAATTGGAATTTCGTACAATTTCGTAGTCTGCCTCAAAATGTCTGACCTATAGATCATCGCCATTACCCTGACGTCATGACACGGAGAAAACTTTCTGCAGTCGTGTACAACCTGTAATGCAAAGTTTGGCGACGTTACTCCTAGAAAATTCGGCCACATCTGACCTACGGCGACTATCAAAAAGTACGAATTGTATTCTTTTGAGATTGTGGATCGTCCTCTGCTTCCCTTTGCTCGGTACGAAGTCTGAAGTCACAATTCAGCTCTACGTATGTCCTTGCTAACACATGCGCGCTGAAATTGTGCTTCTAGAGGGTTGAATAGCCGGGAAGATAGCCGAGAAGAAAAGTGATCTAATCATGCCAAGAATGCTATCCGTATAAAAGGTAAGCAAAGTGTGCTGCAAACATGTTTTGTGGCTGCGCGCGAGCGTTTTAGCCTAAACGATCGCAGGAATAAAGAGCCAATGATATTGTGACGCCAAGATGCGTACGCCGCCTGGGTGTACAAAATCCTAAATATGTTCGTAGAAACAAGACTTATAATTAGTCACTGTGCTCTTAGTGACTGTGCTCTAAGCCGTACGTAGAGCGAAGCGGAGTCGTTAACTTTACCGTCAAGGAGCAGAATGACACTAATACCGAGTTTAATGAGTATAAGGCCATCTCCAACTCTGAAATCAGCCTGGAAGAAGTGGTAAAACATAGGGTAAGCTTGCACGCTCTTAGGCTCAAGCAGCTAGATGAGCTAAAAGGGATGTTGGGTGAATATCTCGACAGATTCAGTGATCGGCCAGGTAGAACCGAACTAATAACGCATGAAATAGAGCTGACATCAACGGAACCCGTAACATCAAAGCCTTACAGGGTGTCTCCACGACAGAGGTAAATTATGGAGGCAGAGATACAACGCATGCTAGAGGTGGGAGTTATTAGCCCGCTGAGAGTGACTACACGTCACCGCTAATACTTGTAGAAACCCCTAATAAGGACCCTCGTCCGTGTGCTGACTACAGGAAGTTAAATTCCATCACTAGGGATCAGCTGTACCAGATACCCAAAATTTAGGAACGAATTGAAAGAGTTAGCGCTGCTAAATAATACGTTATAGATCTCGTGCGGGGATATTGGCAAGTTCCCCTTCCAGAAAGTATCAGCCACTACGCCGCATTTATCGAAGGCCGCATTTATCGAACCAGATCGAAGGCTCCATGGCACAAAATAGTGTGTGCATTGTACTGATTTTCGTATTATTCTGTTTTTCGTGTGTATGGTGCCGCCCACACGGGTTCGTGTACAGGGGACGAAACGCTTTCTCGTTCGCGGCACCCGAAGCACCTTTTTGTTATTGCGAAGCAATACTACTTTAGGTCGCACTTCAGCCCGTTCCGTGGCGAGGCGGTGGTAGGCACCATTGACCTTTAGCGTGACCTCGCTGCGTGACGTCACACCAGCTGTGTAAAAACGGGGCCCCATCTCACGCCGTCGCGAGGCGAGGCGGTAGCCACCAACGGCGGCCTAACTCCCGCTCCTCTCACCAGGGGCGCTACGGTCGGTGTGACGTCACACCAGCTGTGTAAAAACGGGGCCCCATCTCACGCCGTCGCGAGGCGAGGTGGTAGCCACCAACGGCGGCCCAACTCCCGCTCCTCTCACCAGGGGCGCTACGGTCGGTGTGACGTCACACCAGCTGTGTAAAAACGGGGCCCCATCTCACGCCGTCGCGAGGCGAGGCGGTAGCCACCAACGGCGGCCTAACTCCCGCTCCTCTCAGGCATTACTGAGTATATTTACTCAATTACTACCAGCTGATCCGAGAATAACACACTATTGCTTCGCATTCACCAGGCCTAACCAAGCTATGCCACGGCCGTTTTTTTCTTTTTCACTGTCGGTACGCGTGCTACCAAAGTTAGGTTTTGTGCTTCTTCGGTCGGAAATCACCCCGGCTCTACTACAAACACAAATCCCTTCTGCCCGAGCGCCTTGAGCCAGAAGAGCGACGACGGACTATAGTTAGAAGCCGATTATGCCAGGTGTTCTGGCTGTTTGCATCTGCGTGGGCCTAGGCGGCGCGTGGAATGCCTCGGGCATCGAAAACCGGTGCCGCTGACAGGCCCATTTCACGCCAAATGCCGATAACTCTATCCTCTCCGGCTGCAGTACTGAACGCTTGTTGTTGGAGGAGGCTTTAAAACAGGAACAGAAACTGGAGTAAACGTGAATAACCACAATGTGTTTTTACACAAGGTAAAGTAACGTCACTGTGGGAGAACCACAAAACTATAACAAAACGTTTCTCAGCACGTGAGCTCCTAGGTGCCACCGCTCAACGTAGCCAGACGACCCAAAGCCAGCCCGCTAAAACGATCGCAGCTCAATGAAATGTGCGGAAATCGCTTGTAAGCGCCTCTATGAAGCTGTTTTCTAAGTTGTTTAGTCATTAACAAGAAATATGACAATAAAAAGCATGTTTACTATTTGTTTTTCTTATCCATAAACACACTCCTAGAGTCTGGCCACACTGGCAAATACGCGACGAGCGCGCGGCGGCGTCCGCCTGTTTTTCGCTGAATGCAAGCGATGCCAGCGAACCATCGGCGTGGTCCCGTCGCGTCTGTTTGTGCCGGGCGAAGTTCGCCGTGAAAGTACGCTCCATGTATCCCGGGCTTTAAAGTGACGTTTATCGTGTGCAGCGAACGCGATATAAATACACAGTAAGAAGAAGGCAGAAGGGGAAGGGAACCTCGACAACGTCACTACACGAGATATCGCTTCAAGTGCCACAGCCCAGCCACGGCGGTGGACACGCATTTGAATACTCTACAGATCGTTATCGAAAATATTGATTGAGGGTGGGCTTACGTACGCTGCGCATTTTTTTCCTGCTGCAACCCTGCACGCGTCATTGATTACGCGTTCTCCCTGGTTTATGCATTAATAATGACTGTACCACTCAGATCTGGAGATCATCAGCATTGCTTGCAGCGCAAAGCGAGGTCCCTTGGTTTTCTAGTTCTTAAAGAGTTCGCGTGTTACCGCAGCCCTTCACTAATGTAGCGGTCACGGATAGGCATACCCACTCATGGGAGCACTATCACTGGTCGCTGTACGCAGTCCCTGTCATGAATATATTGTCATTAATTAGAATACGCCCTCGGTGAGTCCACCGACTCATACTGGCTCCGCACTCACTTCAGATGCGTGAAATTAAGTGCGAGCGAGTGACGAAGGGTGTGAATGAGACGAGTATTACGAAAGGGAGTGACTGCTGGTGAGGCTGCGTTGACTTGACTGCGAACAGGAGTGAGTGACAGTTACCGTGAGTGTCAACAAAATTGGTTACGGTGAGCTTGAGTAGAGGTCCGTACGAACGTCGGTTGGCACTTACGAGTAGATGCGAATACTGACCGGAATGAGGTTCTAGCGAGCGACGGTGTATCGCGTGTTTCATAGTTTGTAGGTGCCCGTGTATAACGGCTAATAAAAGCGAGTATGAACGCAAGTGAGGATTGGTGAGTATTAATAGGTGGTAGTATAGGCGTGAGTCAGTGCCGTTGAGTCTGAGTGGTCATGCGTATGCTTGAGTATACGTAGCCTGAAAAAACAATGGTGTGTGCGTGAGTATCGACTCCCTTAGCCGTACTTTGCCTCAGTATCCACTTACATTGCACTGAACTCGCGCCGAATCAGTCGAACATCAATACTGATTGATGAACATCAATAAGCTGCCGTCCGCACGTACCGGCACCCAGTAATGCTGGCACTCACGCTTACTGAAATTTACTCTAGTTGACACTTGCGTGCACTAGCACTTGCCGACAGTCATGTTCGGGATCCCGTCCACTCACACTTGCCGACAGTCACGTTCATATTCACTTCCTATCATATTCGCCGTCACTGACTTTTGTTCACAACCGTGTTAGCAGGTATCCATTACTGTTCATACTGGCATCCACAGACACTCTTCGTCACTCGCTAACAATCTATGGCACACCATCGAAGTGTGTGTGAAGAGGGCATGTGCAGGAGTACTCATGAGTGACAGTGCCGACAAATAGTGAGTGAACAGGAGTATGTGCACACGTAGCCCACAAAAACTTTTGGTGAGTGAGTGAGAGTAAGCACTTATTTTGCCGACCAACGGAAACCGTTCGTCAGTACAGGTTAATTGAGACGAGTCAGTCTCTCTTATAGTGAACGTGACTGCGTACAAATGGCTTCGCAAATGAACGTAACTCTCCACCGCGTTCAATGAGGCCTGCAATCGGGTATGGAGGAGTAGCCCGTCCCGGTTGCTGCTTCCCCGAAAGGCTGAAGGCGTTGTCCGTCGAGAATGCTCGTTCGATCGACTCAGTCCGAACTGTAACCCTGGTTGTCCACGCCCTCCCGTGACGGGCTTCGAGACCCAGGCAGTTTGGCGACGTTGCGAGACCGAGCCGTCGGAGACGACGACGCAGGCCGTCGGGACGAGTCTCGGCGCTCAGGTCGTGGCGTCCGGTGCACATTCGCCGGCGTGATGGAGCGCCGCACCGCCGTGCAGAAGGCTGAGGGCTGAATAGGTGTGAAAACTGGTCCGCGCTCGAGGCCACAGGAGACCTCCCGGATGCCTGCACGCAGGAAAAAGAAGTTATGTTCGTTCTCAGGTGGTCATCGTCATGCACTGTTGCAATTACAATGCGCCTAGACATGTGAGAAGTTAGGCGCACGAATTCGTAAAGTAGCGCCACGCTTTGAAGAATGCTGCCTCCTCCACGCGCACTCCGCCCGAGGCCGCGTCGCTATTGGCCTAATAGCATCACGTGGGCCCTCGCGCCGCGTATCAGCGCCATTTTTGCTCTAGACACGTCTACGGAGTGGCGAGGAGCCCATGTTGGCGCCGTTGCTACGCGCGAGCAGTGTAGGCACCGCCACAGTCGAGGAGGGAGCGTGAAAGAAAGGAGAAACGAGGAGTGAAGGCGGTGGAGGAGAGTGTCGCTACTTTACGAAGTTTGCGCGAGGTACGTAGCGCCCTCTCTAGGTGAGTGTCGGCTCTACACTGCTTATAGCCGAATGGGCGCCAAAGATAAAAAAATCCAATCTCTCAAGAAAAAAAAATACGCTGTCATCTTTTGCAGTTTGATTGATATTATATAGGAACCGATTCTGGGAACATCCTTGGAAGGTCAAGCATGGTTTCTTTTACCAAATACCAGGCAAAGCCTAATCGATAAGTGCGTTTTTCGATTGCATATTTTAGCTGCGCCCGATTGAAATTCCGTTATGCAGCCACCGATAGAGGGAGCTGCCGCCTCGCGCAGCTTGATCGTGTCTCGCATTTGTGGGCCTCAAATTTTGTGCGCACTGACGTCAAGTTAACATGGCCGTAAACTGCGAATGCGTTCGACCAACTATTGTTACACATGCGAATTGACCATCAAGAGAACACCCGTGGTTATAGTCCGTAATGGCGGCACTCATATCTTGCCTGAAATAGTATATCGCAGCACGCAGGCGTAGCAAATGTGTGGGATCCCGTTCACCACGTTTTTTTTTTTTTTTGGACATCCCCAGACTTCTTTTCTTTTCTGGATTGTGAACGACTGACTACTCAGAAGTTTACTGATTCGACAGATTGAGTACTCATTTGTTCATTTGTTTCGCTGATCATAGGTTTAATTGACATTAGCCTTTATCTTTGCATTTTCACACTACCACCCGATACTTGGCCTATTCCTGACAGTCTACTTGCGGCATTCTTTAGGACATTATCGTCATCAGCAGCAGTAACGGTAGGAGCAACTGCGGCGAATGAGAATGATGGAGTGACGCCCCCGGAATGTTATACGCAGCTCGTCTATAGGCAATCCTTCAACCTTACGCCTCGGACACACCGCATTTTGTAACTGCACTCCAAGTAATCCTATAGGTGACTGCATCCTACACTGTCCAAGCGAGGGGGCTGCGAACTGGGCATGTGCTCCTCCTCCCCGCCCCAGCCCGAAACTTTCTCTGCTACAATGCGGCCTGCCCAGCCTCTTCCCCCCCCCCCCCCCCCCCCCGCTCAGCATTCCCGTCCCGTGCCTTGCCCTGGCGCACAACGGTGGTTCTGTAGCTAAGGTGCTCTGCTGGTAAGCACACGTCGAGAGTACGAATTGTGGTAGTGGCCTCCCCATCTCGATGGTGGTGTTAAAAGGAAACAATCTTTTCGAAATGCTTTTGGTGCGCTTTAAAGAGCCTGAGGTGTCCGCCCTGAGCACTCCACAACAGCGTCTCTCATGCCTCCCTTGTTACTCTGGGATGTTGAAACAAAGCAGTCGCTCATTGAGTCAGTCAATCAGTTAACATATTTATCAATAAGGCAGTCAGTAAATCAATCAATCAGTAAATCGATAAACCAACCAAAAGGAGAAAAAAATTCTTTCTAAAAGACTCTAGTCACTGTAGTAAGCATCGGTCCTTTCTTTACTGTGGCATTGCAGCGAGACCATCCTACATAACAAATTTCACTTTTCATGCAATTTTCTTCCGAGCGCGAAAATCGAAAATTCATTGCCAAGCGCCCTCTTGTTGCGTGGCGCCCACCTGGGATAGTAAGAACATCTCATTATCTTCCGTCGCTAATATCCAGTGTAATAGAACGCACAGTAATCTGTCAGCCACGTTATCCAATTTCTGCTAGAAAACTGACGTTCACGGCTTCATGAATAAGGCGTGCATTCCCAGTTCTCTAACGTTTATGACTTCCTTAAAACTTAATCATAACCACGGCAGAGCTCCTTTTCATACTAAAGCCAACAAATCGTTTCGCTCGCAAGCCCTTCCCCCCTCCCCCCACTCCATCCTTCTAGTTTCTCATTAGCACGAATGAGGCAACACGGTCAACATCTTCGCAACACTTCCTTCCAATCAATCATTAGGCGTGGCGCAAACTCCGCCACTGCATAAATTTATGGGAAGGCAGGCATAGTGCCTCCTAAAGCTCGGCTGTGTGGACAGCCTAGCGTAAAACTAGACTATAGCGGGCGCACGAGTATGCTCAGTTAATAAAATTTTATATTTTTGTAGGTAATTCACAGTCTTTGCCGTAAATACCTGGAATACGCGCGCAGGTGATTGAGTTTTTTTGTTCATTTTTTGCTAGGTCTCAAGATATCATCGATCTTATGAAAACTTGAGCGGGTAACGTACTGAACTTCGCGACAGAAATCATATTATACATGATGTAACATGGCATCGGGCACCGTGTACGATGTTGTAGTCTCAATAAATTTTGCTCTGATGGACGCAGATTATTGGCCTATATCCTTACAAGCACCAACGCCAGATCTCCCAAAAGCGATGTATCATATACGCGACATTACAACGCAAGCTGTTGCCGTCTTCCCACCCATCCCCCCTGGGTATTATGTGGCGTGTGTCGCTTGTATCACAAAACTCTTGTAAGTAAAGGTAACGTAAGAAAAAGATATACTGGTCTTAATATTCCTTCCGAGGTTCCCTGGATTAGAATCTGACAACCCCGCTTCAATGATACAATAGCTTGTGTTTGTCTTTCTCTTCAGTGGCTGACACAATACTGTCGGGTGTGTATAGTGTTTTATTGTTTGACCGTCACCGTCTTTCTCGCCCCGTTATCACTGATATCGATTTTTTCTTTCGGCGCAAGACGGGCATACTCTGTTGGAACTTTCTTGAATAGCTTCGCCGATTCCACTGTGATAGTGCATTGTCTATAATTGTGCACGCGACGTGAACATAATTCTGTATTTTCCAAAGTACCAGCGAACGCTCTGAAATGTACAATCATAAAATGCACAGCTGAGAGACTTAACGAAAATTAAATTATGGGGTTTTACATGCCAAAACCACTTTCTGATTATGAGGCACGCCGTAGTGGGGGACTCCGGAAATTGCGACCACCTGTGGTTCTTTAACGTGCACCTAAATCTAAGTACAAGGGTGTTTTCGCATTTTGCCCCCATCGAAATGCGGCCGCCGTGGCCGGGACTCGATTCCGCGACCTCGTGCTTAGCAGGCCAACACCATAGCCACTAAGCAACTACGGCGGGTGAGCTGAGAGACTTGAGCCCTCAGTTCGGTTTCTACGATTCGCGAGCATGCTGACAGATTTACTTGCGATTTATCTCTTGTTTCCTTTTCTGAGCATGATTTAGCCTAACAAAGAGTGCAGAACTTAAATCAAGCACTCGGCAGTATTTTCTCATGCTCCACCCCCTCGCCTCCCCCTCACTTGGACGGGACTATACGTACAGTCCCGAGCAAGAGTCTATAGACCACACACGCCACAAAAAAAGAAAAAGAAAATCCAGACGTTTTCGCAGCCTAAACGCGCACTGTGGAATCAAGTAATAATGCCCACGTGCGGTTATCCTACTGTTGCAACGCGTTGAGGGAATATCCCGTTTCACAATTAGGCCTATTTTTGTCATACTTTGATTTTTGACTTATCTCGATTGGACATAACGGCACTTACGCCACACGTTTATTGCATTACGTTTCCTATGAGTCACGGAAGTTGGCTAAGGTGCTGCTTTTCGGCGCCGGTTATACTTGGTGGAAGCTTTGAGCACGCTTTACAACAGCTTTATCCCGTGCGCTTTAAAGGAATACTGGAGTTCATTAAAAACAAACAACATAATCAGCTGAGAACTCTACAAGAATAGGTGAAGCACCTCTTCTGTTTCCTACAAGCCATTTCTGTACATGAGACGTGTCGTTTTGTTGCGTAAGGCTCAGTTATTCTTGTTCGAGTGAATGCGGAACAACGAGCGGCTAGACCTAAAACAAGCACCACATCTAGCAGTGAGCATCTCCTTTCAAGATGGCTTGCGCGGAAGTGCCGTTCTGCAGCCACTTAAAGCAAACCAAATGAAAGAATCGAAGCGTGAAGACAAAATTCCTGGTTCCTGTCCAGTGACGCTGCTTTCGGTGGCATTAAAGGCTATCCCTTGGGAGGCCCTCCGAAATCTTGTTCTCGTCTTTTTTTTTTCCTGGCAGAATTACCTTTGCCTGGAAAGAGTGAGCGATACGGACAATAGGGGCCCGATGATCAGCTTTCGCCTCGTAGTGACACAGCCATTACTTGGCGATCTTGAGACAAGCCCTTTCACCCAAAAAAAAGAAGTTCCCTTCATCCTAGAGTTCAATATCGTTGGCGTTCCACTTACTTACATAACAAAACCTCGTTTTATGCACTAAAGCACAAGAAGTAACTTCAACGCCGATGCATTTCTACGCAATGTTCGGGAATTAACATGTCGAAACTGGTGTCATCCTAAGAATTCGTTCCAAGTGGATCCGCCTCATGAGATCCACAGCAAGAATTTGTAAACTGCAATATGGGCCTTAAGGTAATCCGTCAACAACTTGATTAGTGCATTTTCCTTAACTAGCCGATTGTGCATTTCAATTTTCTGTGCAAGTAATGTCCGCCTCTTTGAGTAAACCATCTCATGAACTTTAATTGTGCTAACTTCCACAGGCAACCTTTAAATATTTTTGAAAGTTTTCGCTGAAACACCCGGCATATTTTTTCCTTTGTGTGCCATAGACACCATGGTAAATGAAATTTAAAGCTGCAGGCGTAACCAACCCCATCGTCGTTGTATAATGTCTCCCATATGAGCTTTGCTTAGCATTTGGAACGCCGAAGTTGACACCGTATCTATTTGGCCCATACCACATGCCTAAACTCTGTATCTTCTTAGGTTCGTTGGTGTCGCGTGTTGTCGGAGGGTCACTAAACTACACTGGCATGCTCAAGGATCAGACATCACATCACATTTATTAGGTAGTTCCCGTGTGGACTGAATTATTGTTCTAGAGACCACACGTAAAAAAAAAGAAAAGAATTCCAGCCTGCGCAGTTACATAGGTCACCTGTCGCTGCCACGATAATTCTGGAGCGTACCAAAAGCTTCGACAGTTACACTCGGTTAAGTTTGTTGAATACATTGTCATTCAAATTATAAGCATATTAGGACTTTCTTTTTCCTTCGTGTAAATGGCATGAGTGTTTTGGTTAGGTTTATCTGCACGCTCTCTTGAAAGCACCGTTCATTAACTGTATCGATGTCATTCTGAGACCAATCTGGCATCCTCCACATTAGTAATATGGCCCTATTCAACATGAGCTCGTGTGCAAAGAGCCTGAACGGTGATAATAAAACCCCAGTAATACGATTTGTGTACAACAAAAGCAACAAAGGCTACAGGACAGAGCCTATATGCACACCTGACGAAACTCCTTGCAGGTGCGCTTGAACCCGCTTGCAACAACGAATTGTCGGAGCAGCGTAAGATAATCTTGAGCCCATGAGACAACCGTGGGTAATTGTTATAGTTAAGGATATTTTCTTGTAAGAAGTGAATGGGGTACCTGTGAAACGCCTTGCTGTAATCCAAAAAGATGTATTTCAGTGTGATCATCATCATCATCATCATCATCATTGGCATCATCGTCACTATCGTAATCAGCCTGATTTATGTCCACTGCAGGACGAAGGCCTCTCCCTCCAATCTCCAATTACCCCTGTCCTGCGCCAACCAATTCCAACTAGCACTCTCGAATTTACTAATTTCATCGCTCCACCAAGTATTCTGCCGTCCTCGACTGCGTTTCCCAGCTCTTGGTATCCATTCTGTAACCCTAATGGTCCAACGGTCATCTAACCGGCGCATTACACGACCTACCCAGCTCCATTTTTTTCTCTTGATGTCAATCAGAATATCGTCAATACACGTTTTCTCTGTCATCCAAACCGCTCTCTTCCTGTCCCTTAACATTATGCCTAGCAATCTTCGTTCCATCGCTCTTTGCGCGGTCCTTAACTTATTCTCAAGCTTCTTTGCCAGTCTCCAAGTCTGTGCCCCATATGTCAGCACTGGTAAAATGCACTGATTGTACACCTTCCTTTTCAATGATAATGGTACGCTTCCAGTCAGGAGCTGGCAATGTCTGCCGTATGCGATCCAACCCATTTTTATTCTTTTATGAATTTCCTTCTCATGATCAGGGTTCCCTGTGATTAATTGACCTAGGTAAACGTACTCCTTCAGAGACTCTAGAGGCTGACTGACGATTCTGAACTCTTGTTCCTTTGCCCGGCTATTCATCATTATCTTTGTTTTCTGCATATTAATCTTCCACCCTTCCCTTACAGTCTCTCTGTTAAGGTCCTCAATCATTTGTTGTAACTCGTCTGCATTGTTGCTGAATAGAACAATGTCATCGGCAAACCGAAGGTTGCTGAGATATTCGCCGTCGATCCTTACTCCTAAGCCTTCCCAGTTTAACTGCTTGTATACTTCTTCCAAGCACGCAGTGAATAAATAGCATTGGAGAGATTGTCTCCCTGTCTGACCCGGTCACGGCTTGTCACCCGTTCGCTGTCGGCGCGAAGTCGTCGACGCGGTACAGAAGCTGGTTGGTCGTTGTGTAGTCAGGGGAACACAGCGAAGGAGAAAGACGCAAAAAATATTTATCGACGGACTATAACACAAAGATTAAAAGAAACACAAAAAAAACACGAGGACACTAACACAAATGCACTTAATCTAGATCAAACATGAATACAAAAGAAATGGAACGAGCAATTAACAGTGGATATAAAAATTAACGCTGCACAAGAATACACTAAACGGTTGTACACTAAACAGAGTTCAAAAGAAAACAAATGATGGCATAAGCACGGCCGAGCAGCAGCAATTTCATAAAGCGTGGAGTCGACGGCAGAGCTTTCCCGAAGAATGCTGGCAAGCCGATCTGGTTGCAGTGGATACGACTGCTGGGCTGGGTTTCCCGGGAATCTAGGTCTGACGTTTTCCCTCGAACAGGTTGAGCTAACTTGAGTAGAACTACCGTGAGCTTCGTTGCAGACGTTGATTTGTGGTCTCTTACGCCAACTAGTAACTCGCAGTTCAGACGCGGCTAGGCGGCCCAGACGATACTGGACGGGACTAGCTCCTTGACGCTTTTCAGCAGATTGTAGGCTCAACTTCTAGACTCTGACTGCCTAGCTCGGCCTAAAACCTGCGCTTAAAGTAACTTCTCATTTCCCTCGTGCCCTGGGTTGGAGGACGGCAGATATTGGTGCGGATCCAATCAAGTTCACCCAATTGTATACTGGCGCTTCCCAATGTCTTGGCGGCGCCACTTTTAATTGGGGGTGAGGGAACGGGTGCTTCCCTCCTGCTGATAGGGTTCGCTCACTCGTATTGCGCCACACACGCACACCCTTGTGTCCGTGCCTGGCCTCCATTGTCCGTTCATGAACATATATGAGAAACGACGGCAGCCGGCCACAGGGCGCTGCCGGTACACATACACTGCCAGCACTTCGTCGACACAGGATTGCAAAGCCACCACATACTTCGGAGTATTAGCACCCCCGCCTTTTTAGTAAGCTTCTCAATGGAGGCGCGGAGCAGAGGATACACAGGGGTTTCTACTAAAGCCTGTCGGGGTGTCACAGTCACGCCGACGACATAGGGATTCCTATAAAACGCTGTCGCGGCGGCACGGTCGCGTCCACGACAGGAAAGACAACAATCCCTAAACCTGCTTTCGGCCCTTTTCAGCCGCTTGCCTGAGTGGCTGGCAATAACCGTCTTGCTCGTCGGTTCCTATTACTAGGACCCTTTGGCGCCCGTTGATCGGGGCTTCGCCGAATCAAATAATGCCGCACCGTGACAGACCCCCATTCTTTATAGGTATCTCCCTGCTATTCTTGTGTAGAATTAATGTAGCTGTAGAACATCTGTAGATATTTTCCAAGGTATTTACGTAAGCGTCCTGTACTCCTTGATTACGAATTGTATGTATGACTGATAAGTGGTGAGTCGTTTATCTAGTGCAGGCGCAATACCTGGTGTCAATTAAATTGCTTATGTGCAACAAACTCATTTGCGGAATATATATAGGCCGGATGCAAACAAGCAATGAGATTTCAAATGCGTTATAACGTTCGTGAATAAAATATGTTGGAGGAGCTTGCATGCAACGGATGCAACGACCTACTCTGTAACGGCCTTATGGCCAACAGTACCGTAAATAAAATAACAACAATATTTGCCGACAATATGAAATGTCACTTTGAGGGCAATACTAAAAAGAAACTAAAGAATACATCATTTCCGATTATCAGCAAAGGAAGCTTCCAGTGGCACATTATCTAAAGTTAAGTTGAAGCGATTCAGCGCATGATTTGCACAGGAAGGTGGGTAAGCAAACAAAAGAGGGTCGAGCACTAGACGAAATGATTCAGTGCCGCGCAGGCTGGTTACAATGTCATTCATATGCCTAATCGTTTCGAGTAGCGTCGATTCGTCAGCAGAAGACGCTATTCCATGAGTGAAAAGGGATAGAAGTGGCTGTTAAAGCATTCCACCTTCTCCACCTCACCAAGAGCACTGACGTCACAGTACGTGATTAGGGGAATACTCACTACGCGGTTGTCGTTTCTTTTTTAGATGTTACCGAAACCCTTTCCGTTTCAGTGAGGAAAGCACTGATTTTGCCTCTGTCTGTGTGAAGCCTCTTAATATGCGCGTTTCCACACGCGCGTTTCGCGTGCATAACCTCTTCTTCTTTTCACACAAACGCGCGGGTGCGTAGTTGCGAAATATAAAAGTGAATCGGCAGCGTTAATTAATTAATTAATTAGCTAACTAATGCTTAGTTGATAGTCGGCGTTCGTGTTGTCCACTTCTCTACTCTTGTGTCCTGTCTGCACGCCTCACCTCTTTTTTGCATAATGAAAGGATGTGTGAAGTGTGCGAAGCCGGTCACGCAGCAGAACCATTATATATATATATATATATATACATATATATATATATATATATATATATATATATATATATATATATATATATACATTCGCGAACAATATTTCGCAATGAGGTGAACATGGTTTGAAACGGAAACGTGGATCCGGGACCTAAACAAGGTGCGGCGTAATGCGATCGCTTTCCTCTGGCATTTACCGCTAAATCGCCGGTTATTTCCCTTTTTCGGTTGTACGGGGCTAATGCGCATGTTATTACGTATCGATTATTTTGGGGAAAAAAGAGGCGGTGCGCGTTAAAGAATCGAATAACATACGAAACAAACCTTCTCAACCCTTCTATTTGACGTTTGATTCGTGAAAGTTGATAAAGAATTATTTCCATTGTTCATTATCCCACGCCGAATTCCCCTGTCCACCGTAGCTACATGGTGCTTGGTCGACAAACGATAATACAGGGTGTTCCCATGAAATCTCCTTGATTTGAAAATGAGATAAAAATATGCTATCATACATAGAAACCTGCAGTTCGTGGCATTCTGTAAAGGTACCCAAAAAAGCTATTTTCGTTGATTTTATTCTACCCTGTCGTTTAGTTTCAGGTGCTGTATAAATACCAAAAAAGGACAACACCAAGAGAGAGCCTAATCCGTGGTGTGCGATGCAGTAGCAAAGTCACATCGTACATGCAAACTAAGTTTTTGCCGAAGAAAAAAAAGAAGTCAACAAACAATCAACGAAATCCTTTTGAATTACTTTACACAATGCCACAAACAGCAGACTTCTATGTATTGTTTGTTCATTTTTATTTCATTTTGAAATCAGGTCGGTTTCGCGCAGACGGCCTGCATTTTTCTCTCGAATTCTCAGTTACTTTAATTTAAAGTGTGAGATAGTCTCGTGAAGTACCCGCATTGTTAACTCCATGTGCATATTGAAACGGAAACGAGCATTGCGATCGTGTGCAAAAGCGCGATTCAGGCGCTGCGAGAAATCAATGTCGACATATTTCTCCGAACTTCTGTGCGGCTTTGGCTTTTTGCAGAGGAGCACAGAAACAGGGCTCCACGAAACCGTAACGTGGACGCATGCGGGCTTCATATTCGCATCGCATATAATATTGCGCCCCGCCATCCTTTCATTCAAGGGAAACACTTTTCTTGACGGGATCCCGACGTCAATATCTCGTTTGAGAAACCTTACAACTATCGGCAACCAACGTTCCGAAAAACAACACAGCCTCCATGAGGACATATGGACTGCATTGTCCGTGTTATATTACGCCATGCTTTTCGAGTAACGATATAATACTGTGGGCAAAAAAAAATGATAATACGGGGTGACCTGCCTAATACGGACACCTGCTTACTTTATATAAACAGTAATAGCGGTACACGTCTTCCCCTACTGCTTTCTTTCTTTCTTTCATTTGCTTCCACTTTCACGCGAAATTTAATCTTATACACACATTCCCGTTCTTATGAAAACATTCCAATTTAATGTGAGAGTGCCACGTGGAGATTGGGGGAAAAAACTTTGAAATCACAAGTCGACAAGGCTTCGCGCAAGGAAACCCATATCGTAAGCCCATCTCGCGACAGTATTAAAGTTCGTTATCAGCTGTCACCAATCTGGAATATAATGCAGCTGTGTCGATAATGAAACGAAAAAAAAAACAGGAACAAGAAAAGGCTTTTGCGAAAGTTCGACATACAGTTCCTGCAGAAACATCGTGCAAACTTCGCGGGCCCTTCCGCTTTTTGAAATACGATCAGCCTTCTATGGGACTGCAAAGTGAGAAAACGAAAAAAAAAATTTTCAATTTCCTTTAAGTCGAGGAACATCATGCAAATGGTGCAGGCATTAGTCTTTTATTCAGCATTGGGTCAGTTCTTTGTTCGCTGGGTTCTGCGCGCTTACTAGGTCCACAGACGCCACCAGAATGCACATTTGATATAGAACAGCTGTTGTCGAATTTAAATAACGAGAAACATTTATCCAAAGGTTTTTGCAATCTAGATGACATTGCGCCAGGCTGCGTTCTGGTCGTGTTCATTTCATTCCTTAGCGCGCTTCGTTATTAGGTTCCACTTTGATTCTACTAACTTCTAATTGCATACAAGTACATGCATTTGACTGAACAAATCACACTGCCGGTATTACAGTCTACATATGCCCAAACTATACAATTATCCACTTTTTTATACAGTTTTATCCCTCAAGAGAAAAGTGTATAACAGCTATGTACACTTTCTTCCCAGTACTCACGTACGGGGCAGAAACCTGGAAGCTTACGAAAAGGGTTCTACTTAAATTGAGGACGACGCAACGAGCTATGGAAAGAAGAATGATGGGTCTAACATTAAGGGACAAGAAAAGAGCAGATTGGGTGAGGGAACGAACGCGAGTTAATGACATCTTAGTTGAAATCAAGCAAAAGAAATGGGCATGGGCAGGACATGTAATGAGGAGGGAAGATAACCGATGGTCGTTAAGGGTTACGGACGGGATTCCAAGGGAAGGGAAGCGTAGCAGGGGTTGGCAGAAAGTTAGGTGGCCTGATGAGAGTAAGAAGTTTGCAGGGACGACATGGCCACAATTAGTACATGACCGGGGTAGTTGGAGAAATATGGGAGGGGCTTTTGTCCTGCAGTGGGCGTAACCGGGCTGCTGCTGCTGCTGCTGCTGCTGCTGATGATGATGATGCCCAAACTTAATTCGGCATTTCTTGTACTCCTTTCGAGGCTGTGCCATTCGCAGAATGAACAGCACGTTGGTACAGTTCTCTACCAAAGTATTCAATCTCAAATGACGTCATTGCCAAAACTCGACCTCAGTCTTCTCAATCAAACTAAAAATTGAAAGTTTCGACCCCAGGGGAAGCAGTGAAACCGATCCCAAAGCTTAGCGTGACAGTCGAGCTTATGACGCGGCGTTCTCAAGATAGGCGGAGGTGACATGACGCCGCTCAGAACACGAGACGAACAGCTGCTGTGCAATTGAAACAGCCCCCTGACTGTTATCGGGCGTCTTACAACGCTGACATGAAGAGTAGCGGCGTGGCAGAGGTCGCACCTGAAACGTGCACGAGCTGAGAAACAAACAAAAATTGCCGGCGTTTGTAAGCGCCCGATAAAATTATTAGATAGATCCCTTCTGCACTGAGACACGACATAAGTGCTGTAGCGTTCCGGCGCAGCGCTAGCGGTCCAGTGCTAGCTAGATTAAGCTGTTCCGCTTACTCATTGGAACCTACGTGGAACAAAATTAAGACTGGTCGTTATGTTGAGACGTAGATGATCTATAACGTTTATTTCTGAAAATTATTCACCGCCACTTCCATCCGCATAATTGCGGTCTCCAGTAAGTAAAATTTTCGCTTCCACCGTTTTACCAAGCCTGGATAACAGGAGTGAAGCCATGTTTTGACATCTCCTTAACGACAGCCTCCAATATCCTGAGTGCACCTTCTTCCATGTCGAAGCAAATGTCCTTTTTTACCGTGTGGTACGTAAATAACTCGGAGAGTGCCGCTTCTGGACTATAAGACGGGCAAGACGATCGTTGCGATGCTTCGGGGTACTGTAAAAAAGAGCGCAACGCATTTGCATGGAATAAGATATTGAACCAGGCGTTATCATTTTATTAGAGGCAAATTGAAGGCGGAAAGAAGGCGGAAAGAGATGGCTTGGCTGATGTCACCTATAGGCCCGGTAGGAAAGGCGCCAGTGCTAGCTAGTTGTAATGCACGCGTGCATTTCACTCACCGAGGAGCATATAGAAAGGGATAAAAGTTCCAGTGGATAATATGCCCACAAATATTTCAGAGCATCGGTCTCAGTCTTCATCGAGCAACCCATGTATAGAACATCGGAGCAGGAGCAAGACCGATGCAAGAGCCGACGTTCAACAACACTGGCTTCAGATGAGATGCATAAATACGTGGAACGTTTTTTCCAAATATGTTGCACTTATTTGCGCTCATGTGAAACGAGTTCAAGAGAGTGGCAATCCCTGTCCTGTCTTGAAGGGCCTAAAAATAAAGCGCGAGTCTTCCATCGACAGAGACAAAGCGAGAGAGGGTGAGGGGAAGCGTAGTTAATATTGCTTGTTTGGACACGAAAGCAAAAACGACCTCGCACGCATGCATCGCTGAAGTCTGCAGTTTTTACTTCTGCTTAAGTCGCAGCACTTCCTACTAAGACCCTCCCAGGGAGAAACCTCCCGCATCGCGCGGTATTGACTGCTGCTCATTATACAAGTCCGTTTCCTTAGCGCAGTATCGAACAGTATCCTAAGCCGGGATAGAAGGCGTGTGTAGATACACGAACGGCCATACGTAGCACGGTGCGCTGTCATTCTTACGCATATGTATTTTTTGCACCACTTAGAATCCCAGTATGACAGAACAAACTCGCATAAGACCGACCAACTAGCACGACATAAGAGCTAGCCCGAGCGGCGTTTTTGGGAATAGGAACAGCTGCTACAGCGGACTGCGGAAAGAGAGCCTTTTCGCCATGTTGACAGATGTGGACAGAGCGGAAAGTTATAAGGCACAAAAGGCCGCCTGCGGTGATAGATCTTTGGGAGCAGCAACAAAAGCGTGCTTGGGTATACATCCAGCATTGCCGAAGCAGGGCATACATGACAAGCCACAAAAGACCACCTGCGGTGAGAGATAACTGGTAGCAGCAACAGAAACGTGCTTGGGCATACATCCAGCACGGCCGAACCAAGGCATACCATGACAAGCCACAAAAGACAACCTGCGGTCAGAGGTCACTGGTAGCAGCAACAAAAGCGTGCTTGGGCATACATCCAGCAGTGGCATGGCACCGCATACATGAAAAGCCACAAAAGACCGCCTGCGGTGAGAGATCAGTCGTAGCAGCAACAGAAGCGTGCTTGGGCATACATGAAGCACGGCCAAATCAGGGCATACCATGATAAGCCACAAAATACCGCCTGCGGTCAGAGGTCACTGGGAGGAGCAACAAAAGCGTGCTTGGGCGTACATGCAGCACTGCCGGAGCGGGGCACACCATGATAAGGCACAAGAGCCTGCACAACCTCTCCCCCCGCCCCTCACCCTCCCCGTGCTTTGCCTTCGCAAACACTGGCGGCTCTGTCGCTATGGTGTTTTGCTGGTGAGCACACATTGCTGGTGAGCACAGATCGCGGGTAGGAATTGCGGTTGTGGCGTCCTGATCCTGATAGTGGTGTTAAAAGGAAACACACTTTTGAAGTGCTTAGGGTGCGCTCTAAAGAGACTGGGGTGCTCGCCCTGAGCACTCCACAACAGCGTCTCTCATGCCTCCTTTGTTACTTTGGGATGTTGAAACAAATCAATCGCTAAGTCAGTCAATCAGACAACATATTTATGAATAAGCCAGTCAATCAATAAATCAATCAATCAATCATTAAATCAATCAATCAAACGAACAAACAAACAACTAACTAACCAACAAAAAGAAAAAAATCTTTCTAAAAGACTATAGTCACTCTAGTAAGCAACGGCCCTTTCTTTACTCTGGCACTGCAGTGAGACCCTGCTATACCACAAATTTTGCTTTTCATGCAGATTTCTTCCGAGCGTGAAAATGCATTGCCAAGCGCCCTCTTGTTACTTCACGCCTATCTGGGGTAGCATGAACATCTCAATATCTTGCGCCGATACCATCCAGTGTAATACGACGCACAATAATCAATCAGCCACGTTATCCGATTTCTGCTAGAAAACTGACGTTCACGGTCTGAAGAATAAGGCGCTTATTCCCGGTTCTCTATTGTTTTTTATGACTTCCATGAAACGTAATCATAACCACGGCAGAGCTCCTTTTCATACTAAAGCCAACGAATCGCTTTACTCGCATGCCCCCCCCCCCCCTCCTTCTTCTACGCCTAAGTTTCCGATTATCACGAATGAGGCATGACGGTCAACGTCTTCGCAACACTTCCTCCCAATCAATCTTTAGGCTTGACGGAAACTCCACAGCCGCAGAAATTTATGGAAAGGCAGGCATGGTGTCTAAGGCTCGGCTGTGTAGACAGCCTAGCATAAAACTAGACTATAGCGTGCGGACGAGCACGCTAAAGTGAATAAAACTTGACATATTTATATTTTTGTAGGTAATCCGCACACGTTGCCGTAAATACCTTAAATAAGCTCGCACAGGATTGAGTTTTTTGTTTATTTTTCACTAGGTCTCAAATATCATGGATCTTATGAAAACGAGTGGGTAATGTACTCAACTTCGCGACAGAAACCATATCGACTGGGCAGGAGGACATTTCCACTCCCTCATCCCAAATTGAACCTCAGGCTAGCACACTCAGGCTCCTGCAAACCAGTTTGTATCCCAGTCCTTGGTCCCTTAACAGGATAGATCCTGACCCTTCGCAGTCGTGCCCCAAATGTGGTTACGACTCATGCTCTTTTGACCACATGCTCTGGCTGTGCCCAGCCCTTAACGCCTCTCCACCCATAACGAAAGAACAATGGCATGAATCTCTCAACAGCAGCACTCTACACATTCAACTCCAGGCTGTCCAGAGGGCCCACAACATTGCGGCGGGACTTCTTCTCCCGGTCCCATCGTGGGCCGAGCCTCCAACTTGGTTTTCGGAAGCCTTCGGTTTTGGTTCCCCAAGATCTCAGTCCCTCAGGACTCAAATAAAGTTCTTGTCATGTCATGTCATGTCATGTCATGTAACATGACATCGGGCGCCGATGCAAGATGTTGTACTCTCCATAAATTTTGCTCTTTCTGACGTAGATTATCGGCCTATATCCTTACAAACACCAACGTCAAATGTCCCAACTGCGATCTATCGTTTACTCGACATTACAGCGCAAGCTGTTACCGTCTGCACCTCCCCCCCCCCCCCCGCCCGGGTTCTATGTGCCCTGTGTCGCTTGTATCACAAAACTTTCGTAAGGTAACATAAGAAACAGATAGATTGATCTTAATATTTCTTCCGAGGTCCCCTGGATTAAAATCTGACAGCCCCACTTCAAAGATGCAGTAGCTCGTGTTTGTCTTTGTCTTCATTGGCTGACACAATATATCGCGTGTGAATAGTATTTTATTGTTTTACGGTCACCGTTCTGTCACCGGGTTATCACTGAAATCGAATTTTCGTTCGGCGTAATACGCGCATACTCTGTTGGAAGTTTCTTGAGTGGCTTCGCCGATTCGATATTGTTAGAGCCTACGTATTTGCACGCGCGACGTGAATAGATTTTATATTTTCCAACGTACACGGATACCAGCGAACGCTCTGGAGTGTACGGTCATGAAATGCATAGCGGTCGGACTTGAGCCCTCAGTTCGGGTTCGACAATTCGCGAGCATGCTGACAGATATCCTTGCGATTTGTCTCTTGTTTCCTTTTCTGAGCGTGAGTTAGCCCGATAAATAGTGCAGGACACAAATCACACACCCGGCAGTATTTGTCGTACTACCTGCAACAAATCATTTCATGTCTTATATAACAGGCCGAGGTGTCGCCTCGGTTCCAGAAATGAACAAAGCCAGCTGCAACTTAATACACAAAAAAACACACTTTATAAAGCAAAAATCAAAGTAGTGACAAACAGCGTTATGGTGTTGAGTCTACAATATCTCAACATATTGCCAAGAAGGGCATCATTGCATGGAAGTGCAACCAGAGGGAATGCGGAAATTGCTCAAGTTCAATACATAAACTTGTGGCTTAACGCAGGCCTTCAAAGACACAGAAAAATCGTCGGCGCTTGTAATCAGCTGATGAAGGGATTAGATAGATCCCTCCTGCACTGAGACGCGAGAGAAGTGCTGTAGCGTTCCATCGCAGTGCTAGCGGTCCAGTACTAGCTAGATTAAGCTGTTCCACTTACTCATTCTAACCTACGTGGAACAAAATTGGGACTCGTTATATCAGGGTTGTTCAATTAAGACGGGGATAGATGATCTAAAATGTTTAGTTCTGAAAATTATTCACGTCCACTTTTATCCGACTCATTGCGGTCCCCAGTAAGCAAAATTCTCGCGTCCTACCGCTTTACCAAGCCTGCATAACACGAGTGAAGCCATCTTTTGGCATCTACTTAACGATATAGCCTCAAATTTTCTGAGTACAACTTCTTCCATGTCAAAGCAAATGTCCTTTCTTAGCGTGTGGTACATAAATAGCTCGAAGAGTGCCGCTTCTAGACTGTAGGACGGGTAAGGGTATCGTTGCGATGCTTCTTGGCACGGCAAAAAGAGAGCATTGCATTTCCATGGAATAAGATTTTGAACCAGGCTTTATCACTTTATTGGAGGCAATTTTTAGAAAAGCAGAAAGAGTTGGCTTGACTGATGTGACCTATAGGCCAGTTAGAAAAGGCGGCACGCATGCATTTCACTCCCTCAGGAGCATATCGATAGGGATAAATGTCCGGGTGAATAATAAGTTCAAAAATAATGATTTCAGAGCATCGGTCTCAGTCTTCATTGACAACACTGGCTTCACATGGGATACATAAATAAGTTAAACGTTTTTTTTAGAAATACGTTCCATTTATTTGAACTCATGTGGACGGAGTTGAAGAGAGCGACAGTTCCTGTCCTATCCTGGAGGTCGCAAAAATAAAGCGCGAGTTATCCACCGAGAGGGAGGAAGGGAGAGAGAGGGCGTGGAGGCGCAGTTATGATTACTTTGTTTGGGGGGGGGGGAGAAGGGGGGGGGGGGATCACGAGAGCAAGAACGACCTCGACGCAAGCATCGTTGATGTGCGCAGTTTCTTTAGCCCTCAGCTTAAATGACTGCACCACAGAACACCTATACAAACTTAGAGAAGGGAAACTGTACCTTCCACAGTGCAACGAAAATAAGGGTAGCGGTGGCGTCGTGAACTAAAGTATGCGACCACAGGTGGCGCTGTACAACAGGAACCGGAAACGGGGTTTTGCACAGTATGGCCGCAAGTGTTCTGTGGCTTTACTGAGCTTCTGGCTGCTGCGCCATGGCTGCGCCTCGATCGTGCTCCCGCCAGTTTGGTTGCTGTGTGGCAGACGTAGCGCCTACATATATGAATATATGTAGCGCTGAGTCATATCGAGTTAAGGCACACTCTGAACTGACTTTTAATGGCATCCCGAGCGGTTTTTCGTTTTTTACGCCGCCGTTACCCCGAGTTGTGCCGCCGCGCTCCAGCTGTTGCATTTCGTGTAGGGCTACTGACAGAATGCGGTTTCCAGGCGGCACGATGGCCTCGACTGGAATAAACGCACACGACACCAAAGATTGAGTAAGCCTGAAAATATTCTATTTGCATTTTACAAGCACAACAAAAAGCACACGTCTACGCATCAACACAAACGCGGTTACATAGTCAAGAAATGGCTCATTAATAAGGGTAGCACAAAGGCACAAGAAAGAAGACCTAAGCTACAAAACGTACGGTCGGCTGCTAAGTATAAATTTTCCTGTCACAGCGTGTCACTTTTATACAGCATCTTTACAGCACTACCAGGCCGGGTAGTTTGGCGGAAAGAACGCAACAGCTTACGGCCGTCAGCTGCCTCTTCTTTACGGGTGTCATAATTATCCTAATCTCCGCATCAACGTCGTGCAAGTCCGCATACAACCATATGTGCCAGCTTAATACATGTGTAGTGAAATTATGATAACCACTGCGTCTTATCAAACATGTATTGATTTTGCAAATGCGCATTACAGCTGACGGAGCGACATATTGTAAGTGAAGCACAAGAGAACAAGGACAAATGGAGGATACAACACTTGAAGAAGAAATGAAGGATTAGTAGGCGTACAGCAAACAAGCGATGACGGAGAACACACAATGATGCATCGGGTGTTCTGTGACATCGGTTTGGATACTGACGGTGTTATGGAGATCGACGGCATAAAAACGTACCTTCAAGCGTACTCCCTCAACCTCCGCCGCATTCATTATGATAATCAACCCCTAAACAATATGAGGCACTATTTTTTGCCAAGAGTAGACCTCTTTACAGCAAGTCTATGTAATGACTCGCAGACGAAACCAGCATGCTTTTCGAAAATGTTTTACCGCCGTAGTATTCGAACGCCAACGGCCAGGAAACACATCGATACCGATAGGCTGTCGGCTGTCGGTGGTTAATCAAGTACAAAAACCTTGACGCTATGATTAAAAAGCAGCTTCAACAATTCAATTTAAAAAAAATCAACTGTCTATTTGCCCGAGGTAAAAAACATCCTTACACACCTCGATTGTTTATGTCAATGGTTTGTGTAAAGTAAAAAAAATTCAGCATGTTCAGCGCCCCTAGCAAAGAAAGCACAAATTAAAGTATGCGACCAAATTACAGTAGCTCCACTTACGCGCTTACGCTGAAACGCGCCTCGATTGATTTTTCGCCCTCTGTGGCCATTTGTTGAACTTCAGAGTTTGCGGGGCCTGACTGCACTTCCTACTAAGAAACCTTCCCAGGGCTATACCTCCCGCATGGTGCGCTGTTGAGTGCTGATCATTATACATCTCCGTTTCTTTAGCGCAGTATCGAACAGCACCAAAACACGCAATAAAAGGCAAGGGCAGATACACAAATGGCAGTACGCAGCACCATGTGCTGTCGTTCTTATGTATGTACTTTTAGGGCCACTTAGGATCCCAGTATGACAGACCAACCTGGTGTGCGACCGACTGAGTATCACGCCATAAAAGCTAGCCCGAGCGGCCTTCTTGGGAATAGGGTCACGTGCTAGAGTGGACTGCAGAAAGAGTGCCTACGGACTACCTTGACAGATGTGGATGCGGCTCTCTGCCGATACAGAGCGGCAAGGGATAAGACACAAAAGGTCGCGTGCGGCGAGAGCTTACTGGGAGCACCAACAAAAGCGTGGTTGGGCATACATCCAGCACTGCCGAAGCAGAGCATACACGATAAGCCACAAGAGATTGCGCGCGGTGAGAGATTACTGGGAGGAGCAATAAAAGCGGCTTGGGCATACATCCAGCACTGCCGAAACAGGGCATACATGATAAGCCACAAAAGATCGCGTGTGGTGAGAGATTACTGGGAGGAGCAACAAAAGCGGCTTCGGCGTACATCCAGCACTGCCGAAGCAGGGCACACCATGATAAGCCACAAGAGACCGCCTGCGGTGAGGGATCAGTGGGAGTAGCAACAAAAGCGTTTTGGGGCATAGCCAGAACTTCTATCTTTCCCATGGGCCGAATGCATCATGCTTGTCTTGGGCGCGAGCGTGTACGGCAGTGCTTGCACACTGGAATGAAACGGATTGTAGAACGTGCAGGATACGCCGCCTAAACGGAGTGAACGAAGTTACTTCAATACAACGTAACGTTTCATCTTCGACTTTCACGGTGTCAGTCCCACTGCACATAACGCCAGCTCGAACACGCTTTACAACTGTCGATTTCAATATTGCTCCGAAAAATAAACGCGATTGGTGGGAACTCTTCCCCTCAAAACAAGAATGCATCGCATCACGTCGCGCTGAACTGGGGCTGTGCACATTCTAAACAGGATGCGCGATGTTTATCGTGAGCGCTTGTTGCTTTGGATAGAGTTTCTGTTGAGACAGAATTGAATATCATGGTGCAATTCTCGCAAGGGTTTGCATCTCAAGTTTTTCGTGAAATCATTGGTGTACTGCATCCGCTATGGACATGCAGATCCCCCTTCATGTTCAGCAGTACTGTTAGATATTTTTGACACCTTTACAATGATTGTGTTTTACGCGTGAGGTGCTTGCCTTGTGATTAATAATATCTCTAACATTTCTGTATAGGCCGTTCCTGCAAGAGCTTATCATCTATTATTTCCTGGCTGCACATTGATTTAAATATTCCGCTGTTATTACTTGTATATATGGCATCTGACTGAACCTTCAAATGTTTCTTTAATATTTGTTGTTTTGATTCCCGACTTTATCATATACTTATTGTTTAACATTCTTGTCGAGGATTATTGGAGTCGCTCGCAGTGCACAGCTTCTGCACGCTCATTACCAAGCATCAACACATTTTAAGTGGGCAAGAAGTTTAACTAAACAATGAATGGCAATAAGGTATTGCTGCCATTCGTCGATCGCTCTTTACAAACCTGGGCGCTTCGCAACTCCCAACCCTTTTAGATGATCATAAATACCTTCAGCCTGGCTTAGAATACAGTCGTTATGTGAACGAAACCACGTCTCCTGAGTGCCGGAATAAGCATGACAGAGACTAATCGAAATAGATTTAATAAAGACTACGGGAAACCTTTTTTTTTTTTGGCTGTGAGAAACACGGAAACTCAGCGAACTTTGTGAACGTGTTGTCGGGACAGTGATCCTAGAATGGTTCGAGTTTACGTCATCAGAATTTCTTAATAGTATAAAACTGCTATTTCAGAGCTATTGCGTGCAATTGCAGCCGTTTCGTGGGTGACTGTGTTTGCGGTTCTTCCTTGCACCAGAACCACTGGATATACGGGGTGATAATTTTTAACTTGTACGAAATTTTTGCAAGTCACCTGTAGCAGATACCATAGTTCTTGTCCTTGAGCGGTAATATTCGAAGAGGACATTACACGCAGTTATAAGCAAAACGCACATTAAGCTAATTGCCAAAACACACTAATTAACTTCCTAATTAGTTGCATTACTGCACACTGAAGATTACGAAATGTAGCCGGTTAGTTTAGAAAAAAATATTCACTTGAAATAAATTTCCAGGATGAGGGCAGTTATGAGCTATTCATTCCCCAAGTGCAAAACAAAATGCAAAGACGTTGCAGTTACTTTTTTTGCTTCATTGCCTAAAAGAACATCTTTTTGTTTTAAGAAAAGAGATGTCAGTGAAACAAATGTGCATTATTACGGCGAGTTTTATGGCCCATAACTCCAGACAAGACAATTGTGCATAAAATGGCCATAATAAAAACAATGTCTCCTCATGACCGATTCACATATGATGTGATATGTATCTTACTATTATGTTGGTCTTGCAAGTAATTGGTAGTATTTTGAATAAATAAGCAAGAAAGAAACTGAGTCTTTCTGGGTTTTCCCTACGTATATCCACAGAGCTCCGAGTCTGCTAGTGTATGTGGGAGTTCAGTGTTTTCAGTTACTATACACACGCAAAAAAATCGACCTTCATTTCTTTCTGTGTTCATGCAAAAAGGTAGCTTTGGGGGTTTTTGTTAGGTGACCGTATATTTCCTCTAGAAATCTGGGAAGTTTTTTTTTTTTTTTGTGCTCCTTTCATATGAAGGGGAACCAGTCTTCCTGGGTGCTTGCGTTCATGGAAGTTACTCCTTTTCCCCAGCCTTTCAGCAGCTTAAGAGATATAACACCTTGAGGTGGTATGCGGTGGCCAATCTTTATTTGAGTAACAAAATAGTAGTAAAAAGCGTAAACATAGGACCTATGGCCCTGTGTCATCATCGAACACTAAACAGTTGTAAATACCGCCATGAAATGTACTTATACTTTAGATTTCTGGAAGGTGCTGCGAAGTGCATAATGCATTTATCAACGGAATAAATGTCGAGGTGTCACTGCGCCATGACTCACAAAAGTAATATGTGTGTTTAATTTTCATTTTGATCTTAACACTTTCAGACGCCACTTTATCCCGTTGATTGAAAACTTCCTTTCACCCATTTCTCGCATCTTCAGGATCCCAGAAAGTGTACAGGTGCAGAAAAGCTTAAGAATTGTCAATTGTTTATTGAGTTTTGTCAAATATACAGAATGTGGACTCCATGCGAAAAGTCACTGCAGGAACATCATATATGAGAACATAAACTCTTTCGCGTTTTCAAAAGCTAGAGAATCACTTATCTAGCCACTTGAAAATTATGCCTACTGTATGACACTGTGAAAAACAATGAAACTGAAACCGCTACATACAACACACTGACACGGAGTAAAAGGACCCAACCGTCGGCCTTGCCACCCATTTTGCTAGAACATTCTGCACATTATTCGAATTGTAGCCCAGTTGAAATCATAAGTGTTTCAACATGTATGCAACAAATTTTAAATATCGTTACTTTCATCAGTGCTTCTGATGTGGATGCACTGTCTTGGTAGACAAAATTGTGTACACCGCGTCTCAAAGGTTTAAGACAAATTTATTGAGTGCAGATAGTACGCATTCTTTATATTTATTTATTTATTTATTTATTTATTTATTTATTGAAACATACCTTACAGGCCCCTAGAGGCATTGTGTAAGGGGGAAAGTACACTCAAAGATTATACAATAATTAGAATACAAATGTGAATACATACACAGAAAGTACTGCGTAAGAGATGTGCTAACATAAATTAATGTGGTGTTAAAATTGTACAAAGGAAAAACCGAATGCTTTTGAACGCGATAGGTCAGTGAACAAGAAACTTTCACAGTGTAAAATATAATCAATAGAATTACAGAGCAAGCGGGGCGTATTTGGCTATAACAAAACAGTAGTTAAGAGATAGTAGCACAATAATAACGGGAAACTCAAGAAAAACTAGCACGTTAGGTTATGTGGAATTTGAAAAATGCGTTGTTAGAAGATGCCGGAAATTTTCCTTGTCACTCTCACAAGCGATGGCGTTAGGAAGATTGTTCCAAAGGCAAATGGCTCTTGGAAGAGCGGAGTAGTTAAATGGATTAGTCTTTCCGCAGGCGGGCATGAAATTGAACTGATTGTACAGCCGGTGTGACCTGTAATTAGGAGTTTCAAGAGGCAGTACTGATGGCGCTGTATTATGGACATATTTATGAAATAATGATAGCAGGCCTATATCACGAGCATCATGTGAGGTCTGTAGTGGGAGGTCAATATTAATTTGTGTTATGCTTTTGTTATAGTCATAATAACGTGAAATAAAACGCGCAGCCCTCTTCTCAATATATTCAAGTTTTTCGATCAAGTATTTCTGATGGGGAGACCAGACGGATGCGGCGTATTCAAGCTGAGGTCGAACAAATGTTTGATAAGCTAGTTTACGAATGCCTTTCGTAGAATTATGAAACTTGCGTCTTATTTGCCCTAATGATCTCGTAGCATAGGTAACATGTATGCTACCTATGTATGTAGCATGTATGCAATGTGGGTTGACCACGAAAGAGTCTATGTTAACACCAATATATTTATATTGAGTATTATGCAAAATGGTGATGTTATTTATGCGATAAAGAAACTTAGATTTAGTACGCTTGCGGCTAAAAGAGATAATTTTATATTTAGAAAAGTTAAGCTTCGTTAGGCAAGTGTTACACCAAAGAAAAGTAAGTTCTAGATCTTTTTGGAGGATTGTACGATCATCCGCACATTTGATGAAACGACAAAGAATGCAGTGTTCTGAAAAAATGCGCACGTGTAAGGGAATCTTATTGGCTAAGGATCTATGTGTATGAGAATTAAGTCTGAGTCAGCATTGTGTTGTTTTCGTGCTACGAGCCATCAAGATTGCACAACTCTAGGAAGCAGCTCTCCGTTTTCTTCTGCGCTATATTTTTGGAGTAGCAAAGTCGTTCTGTTAAAATTGAATTTCCGCTTTCTCTCTGTGTATGTGCACACGTATATTTTAAAATTTCTAAATGATGATGTATCTTTCTTTTCTTCATTCTGAAGCTGCCTGCTTCATAATACTCCAGGCTGTGTTGTAAACTGTGCAGCTGACAAGTAGAAAAAAGATCTAAGCAAAAGAACATTTTCTGCAAACCTGTGTTATCATCGTTCTCTATTCTTTATTAGCTGTATTTAAGGAGAAGTTAGTGCCAATATATGGAGCTGGCTACTGTTCTTGTGCACAAGATGTTCAAAACGGAAACAACAAATAGAAAAAAAAACTGGGTCATCGTTTATAAGCTTTTGATATACAAAAAATATATATACTTCACGACACATAAGTGACACTGGCCAGTTTCAAATGAAGTCTCTCTCGAATTCCCACATTCTAATCGAACCACTCACGTACGCTGGCACAAGGATCCCTAAAGATGAATACAAAAAGAAACGTGTGAACAAGAATATGAGCTGTTCCAAAAGAATAAAAATACGAGCAAGTAGAACAAGAACAACAATGAAAAGATTAACGGGATGGGAGGAATACGCGACCTAGCGATATAATACGAGCGTCTATGAAAATAATGAAATGAACAAAAGCGTTCTTCCACGGGTTGTACTCGGGAGACGTGGTGACTGCTAACAAGGTGCTAACAAGGTGAGAAAATTATTCGAGGGATAAGTAACGGCTTTAGAGGCAAACTAACCTCGATGACCTGAATTCGTGAGTACACAAAGTGGTAACTTGCAATATTGAAAGCGTCATTTGCATTGTCCCGAATTTTAATTATCATACGCGTCATCATCTTTTGTGAGCTCTATGTGAGAGCCGCTGAAGAAAAGAGTCGGTTCGGCCTCTTAGAGGGTCTTAGAGGTGCGGGGAACGCGGACAGTATGAATTATGCAAGCGTTCTTAGTTGCAGGAAAACCGATATTTATTGCATAAGCAGCTTGAATCGCATCCCTTTCTGAATGAGCGTCCTGCTCATACGATATCTATCTTCGTCAGCAGCATAAAGACTAACCGTGTTTGCATGACAAAGCAAATCATCGAAGCATAAGAATATACGTTGAGCTTCAGAAGGACATACAGGGACAGACTTCTTTCGACAATGCTGATGTCAAATCTTCCTTGCCATGGCGCAGAAACAATATTTCCTGGAGAAGCACTGAAACTTGGGCCATATTCAATATCTGGCATGCGCGCCAACTTTTATATAATTTTATATGCGGCTTTCTCGAGCTATTTGCAATTTTCATGCCTTATTTTGCTCTTTCTTAGTTTCAATATACGTATTTTCTTCCGCGTATTTCTTACAACATGCATACCACGGTTCAGTCGGGTTTAGTTAAAATCTATTACGGACAGAAAACAGGCTTCTTCGCAAGCAACACACTGTGTTTAAAAGCATGTTTCAGCGCGTTCATACTTCTTGTTTTCTAGGGACCACACGGCTCAATCGAATCATTTGGTGCTTATTTTTGCCTCTCGAGTAAAAGCAAATGGCATTCAATAACTTCACTTGTAAAAACTTCGTTTCTTTTAATATCACTTTTCATCGGCCGTTTTTGTTTCCGAAAGAGAGAACTCCCTTCCCGCAACCTTCTTCAATCTCGCCTTGTCACAATCGCGCCTCTGTCACATTCTTCGATTTAGAAGCTTCCTTATTATTTTACTGTCACCGCCAAATGCCATTCCCATTTCTTTTCTTGGCTACACATTATTATGTTGCATTTTTTGGAAACTTTGAGAAACGGGCTCGACTAGGGTTTGTCTATTGTGTCTCATTGCCACACTCAATGGATCGTTTTGCGACGCTGCATCACCTTGTGACCCTTGTTTTTGACAACTGTCAACCTGCCACATCTCACTGGCTATTCCTGTCCGCAAAAGCCGTCCCTGAAATTTAAAAATGCTTTTACACGCACGCACTCGTTCGCCCACACCTCTGTTACCTTCTGCGATGTGCTAAATACACTTGCCGTCTCTAATAACATGATTCCGAAACGAAGGCAACGAATTGCGCTGCCTTGGACGTTTGAGCACGTCATTCGTGGCCTTAATATTCCCGAGCTGCGGTCCAAGCGACTGGCACTTTTTTTTGTACCGCGATAACAATTATATGGACACTGCAGGCGCGTTTTTGCCATCGCCGTCACTGTGGTGTTTCGTATAAAGTCCAAGGGCGACAATACCGACGCCGCGCGCCGTATGCTGTATGCGCGAGTGAAAATGCGCGAGGGGAGCAAGCGATCGCGGCTCAATCTGGCGCGCGCGAGGGAGGAAGGCGGAGAGCAAACGCGCCGTCTTCCGTCGCGCGAAAAACCGTTAGGGGATGGGAATGAGAGAGGGAGGAGGTGGGCGCCGTTGGGCTTCGGCAGCAACTGCCTATTTCGCGACCGGGCGCACAGAGGAACTGGCGATCACGGCTCAATCTCGCGCGCGCAGCGGAGAGAAGTGGGAAGGCAGCGCGGGAGGGAGGGGGAGGGGAGCTGGCTTCTACTGCGGCAACAACTGCGCACTTTGCGCTGTCCCGCGTGCCTTATCTTGAGAGTGATCTGCAGACGGCTCATAACTTTGTGCGTGCTGTGTTCTCGAGGCTCAGTTTGCGTTGAAGCCCGATAGGCAGCACGAAGGTCACTTCGCTCGCTCATGCTGCCATGCTTCCTAACGCCAGCGTTTTCACAGCGAGTGTCCGCGGTAATCGTGTGTGATGTGTTCCCGTTTACCCGTGCGCGCCGACACTATGCTTGTTAATTAGTAAGCGAATGCTTCCAAGTACATACGGCCGATAAAACTATACTATCCTTACTTCGTATAGCTAGCTTAGCTTTCTACTAATTTGCTATCGTAATCGATGCTGCACCTTCCGAGGGAAACCGACTTTTCTTGCTGTAGCTCGTCACTTGTCGCTGAAGCATTTGTACGCAGATTATCTTAGCCACCTTCATGTCTACATGGACGGATCGGTCGGCTTATGGATTCCGATAGCTGTATCGTTCCTTGTTAGCTCCCGTATCTCGGCGCTGTATGGTCTGTTTGCGTAGGCCACCTTTACTATTATTGCAGAGAGTGCCGCTACTGCGGTCACCCTTCACAAATTGGAGAATGGACCCGCGCAGAACAACATAATACTCTCCCGTTAAAATACTTTAGAACAATATAAGTCTCGCATTCGAATTTAGCATCTCGTGCTGCGCCTCTCAAGAAGTTCTGTTGACAGTCGCTGGCTTTAATTTAGGAAATCGCCAGGAGAGATATCAAAACAACGTTTCAGCGTACAAATTGGCATTTCGGTGTCAGCGGCAATGAAATGGGAGACGCAACTCCAACGAAGCGCTTTGAGGACAGCCAACAGTGTGAACTAACTCCGGTGTGTCACCAACTTCCTGAGAATACGGCGACGATGTGGTTCGCTTCGCAAAAGTTCCGCAGCATCAGTCCTGCGTTGTAAAAGTACTTAGCCCCGCGCAAGCCGCCCGCCTACACAGTGTAAGAACACGGCCGGCCAATGCTCCTGCGTGGGCATTTAAATGTGGCGCTGTTGTTTCTACATCTTGCACCGAGCGCGATGAAAGTGGGCGACATGAAGGGGCACTTCATCTGGAACAGCAAACCCCGCTGTTCTAAAAGGACAGCACGAAAAATATTTACATTTACGCGACAATCATTTATCAAGGAGGGGTCACACCGCCGACACGGCGTATGGGTAATCGTCGTGCACTCCATATTCCCATTTCTTCGAGAGTCTGGGTTCATCGGCATCTATCGCGCGGCAAAAGAAATTCCGGCACGGCAAGGACCACCCACGACTGTCAGGATATACCCGGCTTGTACATATGTCATCGCCAAAGCCTGAGTAAAATAAATGTTTCTCTTAAGCGATGGCGATGCGTCACGGAGGAAAACTTCGCAGGATTGTTGCTGTCGTAAGTGTGCACATTCTTGATTTGCGAAATACTCAGCTTCTAAGGATAATCTTGTTGGACACTTATAATTTATCATTCTTTTTCATCATATTTACCAATTTCATGCTTATTTTCACTTTAATTTAAAAAAGGAAGTTGCTAGAGAAAAAAAATCCACGTCCCGCACTAGGCTGCTTGCTGCTTATAGTTCTCGTAACTTGCACAAAGGAAGCAGAAATCAAGGTCAGGTCCTTGTTTGTATTCTACACGTCCTACAAATAACACTGAACAATGTGGTCTAATTTTTCTTGATTTTTAACGGGGTTAGCGAATCACAGGGTTGTGTTAGAAATAAGGCGCCCTATGTTTACGCCTATCATGCAAACCTCGTAATGTTACGCCTATCATTGTCTTCATTAAGTTTATTATTCTCACGCTTATTGTCACGTCTAGTACGGAAAGGAAGTTTCTGGGAAAAAAAGTTTCATCATTTATCGCATCCTACGTTGCTGCTTACAGCTTCCGTAACTAGCACGAAGGTTCCAAAAATCCACTTTATGCCAGCCGTGCGTACTCTGTAATGGGACGCACCTGAGGTAATCATTGTGCAATTAGCACACGGTAAGGCTTTGCACACGGTTTATGCTAACGGTAACTTTAAGGGTGACTGAAGAATCGTTTTGTAAAATATATGATTTTAATGCCGAACCAATTTATGCTTACAGAAACACGTTCCAAATGAAAGAAGTAACTAACACTAGCGCTTGTAAAATGCGGCCACAAACAATAAAATGTGGAGAATGTGTCGCACTGCCCCCGCAATCTTACATCAGTAAAGTGGTTGATAAAGTCAGTTGTCACGATCGTTTATTTTCACTTTATTTTAGACAAGCACGATAAATAGTTGAAAAATATTTTATATCAGTGCTGGTAGGACTTTCATATCCCGCTGTCAACCAAATGTTGTGTCGTGAACTCCTCTCCACCCTCCGATTGGTCAGAATGGTCTCCATATTCTCTGAGCTACTGGATATTCTGTATGACTGTATGAACGGCGTAACAGAAGTACGCGTAAGCTTGTACTTGTCCCCCAGAGAATGTTAAATAAGTAACCTTGTCCCTAGAAAGTTCTTCTGGTAACCGCAAGCTAAAGTTGGCCATTAGGTTATGCAGCTTGGTTTGCGCCCACGAGAGCAAACCTTGTGCACTTTCGTTGCCCTCTGAGACTTCATCTCAATTGCGGGATCAGCCTTCCAGCTCTGGATTTAGAATGTACGGCTCAGCACATGCGATGACAGATTTCCGGCATGCAAAATTCAAAATGAGGATTTCGCAGGTGACACGTCTTGGGAGGCCGCAGTAACCTCAGCTGAATGGTTCCGAAACTCTTGGCTGTTGCCATTGTCAGTTCGAAAAAAGGTACAGCAGTGTGTGTGCTGGAGCGCGTTTTATATTCTGAAAGAAAGTTCCTTAATTCATTGCCGCTAATCGTGCCTCATCCACTTTTCGCAATCGACAGAGCAGACGTGATCATCAGCAGCCCATTTCACGTCTACGGAAAGAGAAAGACATCTCCAATCTCCAATTAGTATTTACTTGCGTTAGCCGACTGCATACATTCTATATCTGCTAATTCCTTAAATCGTCACGTAATCTAATCCTCTATAAAATCCATGACTATAAACTTCACTTGTACCCATTTTGCTGATTTAATAGACAAATGGTCATGAGCTCTACATTACATGACTTGCCCAGCTTTGGTTCTTCCTCTAAGTCACCTTCGGGAAATAAATTGAAATATGTATCCTTTTGTAAAAGTCCCCACATACCTTCATGTAATACCGCCTGGGTTGGGCATATTAGGAATAAATAAATAAATTAATTAATAAATAAACTTAGAAATTTAAATGTAAGCCATGCTAACCCGGTAATACCCAGCGTTTTACACACGCTATAGTTTTATTTCATGTAACTTCCGGGTTAAGCACAGAAACCTTCCCGCGCAGCCTACAGTAGCATTTTTTTTTTTTGGTATGCTGGAGAGTGTTCTCAGGTGCGACCAGTTTTGGAAACCAATTTTTATTTAATTATTCGGTCTATTAAAAGAGCTTTAACTCATACATTTCTTTAATTTTGTTTTAAAGATATACTTCGTGGCCAGAAATAAACGGGAACAAGTTGTTCAAATCTGTATAAGTAGACAGAAGAGGCGAACATTACGGCATGGTTAGTGCATCAAGTATAAAGCGCCTTAGATTTTCACGCCTATGATACATGCCTGCTAATGTTACGCCCTATCGTTGTATTCACTATGTTTATCAATTCCATGTTACTGTCGCGTTTCCTTGGTAAAAAAAAATTTGCCGGGAAATAAGAAATTCCATCTTTCGTCGCGTACCTCTAGGTTGTGTGCTTGTAGCTTTCATTATTTGCACGAAGAATGTATTAATCCACGCCGTGTCCGTCGTAGAAGCCCGCATGCGTTTTCCAATCATAAGCACCAGCGTGCACCTCTGCACGATTCCCCACGACAAGGCTACAAAAGCAGTCTACTGTCCACACCTATGGCGGTGACTTCTTCGGTGTGCTATAGCCGGTGAACCTGCCAACAGTGCTGAAGTCTTCTTTTTTCCCGGAAATTCTTGGAATTTCGGATCGCTTTACGATTTTACGAATCTCGGGGCGAAGTGTTTGCGGAAAAACGTCGTTCGCGAAGAAGTGTCGCTTAGCAGTCTCTGGTCGTTACCACGGACGTTACCACGCTCCATGTGTTCGAGGCCGTGACGGTGCACGTGTACCTCGGCTACAAAAGCAACGACGAGTGCCCGAGCGCGCAGGCGAAAGTTGCCCGTTTGACTCACAAGGCAAGAGGCAATTTACCTCCGTACGATTGTGTTCGCCCGGGGCAAGCCCTACTACAGGTTGCGATTTGCCCGCTGACGTTTATTTTCCTTCTACGTAGGCTAGATATGTGGGAACATGTACAGGAACACTAAAGTAGGCGCCATCTACCGAACATACACAAATGTCGAGTGGAGACGGTGCGTCGCGGCTCCGACGCGAGCGCCACGAAAACAAAGCGAGTCGTCCATCACCCGCTTTGACATTTTACCCCATCAGACGCCGCTGCGGTACATACGTCGATGCGCTCTGTGTATGTATATCTCTATTATGGCGTAAGCCTTTAGTGGCTCATGATTGTCCGGCTGCAGTCCGTGGTGGACGCAGGAAAGCGGTGATCACCGGCGAGGGGAGCAAGGAGAGGAGGCGCCACCGGCGAGGGGAGCAAGGAGAGGAGGCGCCACCGGCGAGGGCAGCAAGGAGAGGAGGCGCCATGCCAGTAGCGCTGTGCGAGTAGTCGCGTGAGAGAGGGCGGACATGCGCCTGCGGGTGCGCGCACATCGGCGACAAACCTTGAAGCCATATGCCTGCGATTGCATCCCATGCTCGCGGCCACGGCGGCGTCCGTTCGCAGAACAGTTCAGAGAAAAGCAACAGAGGCAGTCATAGATACGCTTTCGCCTATCGCAGTTTAACTCAGCAAAGTACCTATAAGTTTTTATAGACGCTGCAGTAGCTTCTCTTCTATGCGCTCGGTCTACGCGATCGTTGTAAGCACGCAACGAAGCGCCAGAATCTAGCGTATAACAGCCCCGCTGTAAAACGTGCACTTCGCACTAATTGAAAGAGGCCCTTGAGTAGAGAAAATTATCAATGCGTTTGATCCGGTACACTCCACAAGTCACGAAGAAACTTATTAAAACAACGCAGAACGCAGGCCCGTTTGTGCGACGGCGAAAAACGAGTAAATCTGTAAGGAACTCAGCGAGCAAAACTTTCGTACTGCTTTTTTTCTGTGTGCCTCCCTTTTTATCATTGAAGCTAGGAAAGCTGCAAACTCCAGCAATAAATGGAACTATTATGCCAGCTCAATTTAACGAAGTCGACAGGACCCGACAATAATTTCATTCAACCGAGAACTTTGTTGAACAGAAAACATTTAAAACACCGGTGCGAACAGCAATAAGACGTGTCAAAAGCAAATGAAGGTGTCTCTGTAAGCAATACTATCTCGGACACCAAGCTCATTGAGCACGTCTTCTTCTCATACATTGAAACAGCAAGATTTCTTCAGGAGGTAATCCGCATCAGTCACTTGAATTGCAACCTGCCATAAGCCCTCTTTAACCATACTTCCCTCGAAACTTTGTTAAATCAGACGAAATGTTCTCTTTACCTCGTTGCTACAAGATTTTCGACGCAGTGGGCTCGCCATCATACTTGACAACGTGAGTTTAATTATTGTAAAATCAGCCTCGCCGAAATAACGGGAGCGAGGGGTAGAGATGAGGGGGTAGCATACGTGTTGCTGTCTAGATTCGCACTGAGCACATGCCTTTCTAGGGATACACACGCACTTTATTAAATACGATTCAACTTTCGAGGCGGCGCACACAAAACAAACTTAGCACCGCAAATAGTAACAAGCAACACATTGCTTTTATTTTAGAGGAACAGTTTTCGCAACCGATTCAGGAACTTATCGGTACAGTCTTGTTCGCAGAGAATAAACGTCTTGCATTTTTTGCACGATGCACCGGAAAGCTTTCTACAAAGAGAATTTCCTTTTCATAAAACTTCACGCAACATTCGTAAAATCGTAAAACAAGCCCACATTCTAAAGTTTACGAACGATTCAGAGAATTGGCAGGTATGCTATGAATACGTCAGGCAATCGAAACTACTTCAATAAGTAAACAAATGCTCACAAAATTAGGCTTTCGTAAATTGAGCTTTGATTTCAATACCATCCGGAAACTATAACCATGACTTGTATATTAACCACGCCGTCTGCTTCGAATGAAATTCTGAGCAGCCCAGCTCTTCACGCAGACAGTTCCTTCCTCTATCTGCTGCTTTTTTACAAGTGATATTTACTTAAGTTACCGAACAGTCTATTAGAAAAGAGAGCACGGCATATTGCCTTCCATGTAGTGCATACAATGTCATAACAATTGGTAAAGAAGTAGATAAAGTAAATAAGCAAGGCACAAGTTTCCGGCTCTGACACTTTTTACTGTTTATTACTCTCACTTTCGTTTTTCCAATAATTTGCAGAGGAATCCCTCCTTTGAAATGTATTGAAAACACGTTGTCTCGATATCCCCCGCAAGCTTCTTATGTAGGGAGAGGGCTTCCCTTGCCACGAAGTAATCTCACCTTACGCAGCGATCAAGCCACGGTTTGTGGTTAAACCACAAGCATTGCACAGTATACGCCGACATTTTCATTTCCCCCCGCACGGTCCTCCATAACGCTCTGTCGTTTACGTTTCACAGAGGCACGTGCCCAAGAGGGATTTCGCACTGCTGTATTTCTTTTTAAAATAGTTCACCAGAAACACCGGTGCCATACCTTCGGCGCTACCAAGTATCAACACCGAACTTTCTTTCTAGGCCTGCTTTCTTTTTTTTTTTTACAACGCCTCTCTTCCTGAAGCTGTGACACAGGCCTCGCCACCACCTAAGCTACAGCATGTGCGCTCTTGCGGATGCTCTCATATAGCCTCCTTCCGTGTGAGCGGCACACCCACCTCCACTCGTCGTACGGACCGCAGCCTATCACCATAATGTGCGCGGCGTAAACACAGCATACTATCTTTTTTTTTTCCTGTGTTTCCTCTCTGCCCGTGTCGGCTTCGTCGTTGAAAACAGCTTCCAGATGGCCCACGTCCTGGCTTTCTGAGCCCCCTTCCACCACCTCAAACTTTCAGGGCGAGAAGCGAGACTTCGATCCGGAATCACCGACCCAAAATGTGCAAGCCGAGAGATGGAAACACCAGTTCGTCGCACTGTTTTATTTTTTTGTCCTTATACCTCACGGGGCCAAACAACATCATCTTATAGGGCTCACGCATATGGGTGGGATTTCCGGTCGTTGCTGCACACTGAGGAGTTGTTTTGACTCGCGAGTTAGAATTTTTGAATGCGATTCAAAATGCGTACTCGCACGTCGATGACACAGTTCGGTCCTCGAGTTCTCACGCACCCTGTAGCTGTACATGCTTGAGCTTTTCTAGACTGTTTCTTTTTTTTTTTGCATTCGTACACTCTTGGTGTTTGCATGCACTTAGCATTTGGGCTCCCAACTCAATTGATCAAAAAGAGCGTTGAAAGTTGCCACAAATTTCTCTTTCCTTTTCGGCGAAGCGCGCCAGTGACTTACGCCAGTTTCTGGCACATAATGTTCTCATTTAAAAACGCAACATTTTTTTTCACGTGTTGACTTCATCAATTGGACTTGAGATCACAGGGAGAGGCCTTCGTCCTGTAGTGTACAGAAAATAGGCTAATGATGATGATGGTGATTTAAGCAACCGAACGAAAACACAGAAGTAGGTGGTATACGTAGCAGACGAATAGGAAGAGCTAAGTTGGGAATAAAATAAAAGCCTATATGAGTGTTAGTGCCATTTCTGCGAACATTACACCTGGCTAAGTCGTCCACGAACTGCGTGGGTAAAACTGACGACTGTGGACACTGCGTGGTCGTCACAAGTGAATGTTACCAACAGGTGAGCCTCAAAAGCCATTCCATTCCAGCAAATGGTGGACACCTGATTTGATAACGCTGAAAACATAAATGCCTACGGTAGAACTCGTCGCCATGTGCATGATGAGATGACGCTAAGACCAGGCTCTGGTACGACGTAACAAGTCCTGGGAAAATTGTTTCGCGAGAGTGTTGCTCCGCTACCAGCTCTCACCAATGCAGCCACAGCCGAGAGCTTTTTTCAAGGCACACCAAAATTTAAAAAAAATATGGGGATTCGCGTACAAAAACCACGATCTGAATATGAGGCACGCCGTAGTGGAAATTTGGACTACCTGGGGTGCTTTAACGTGCACCTAAATCCAAGTGCACGGGCGTTTTCGCATTTCGCCCCCACCGAAATGCGGTTCAATGTACACAGAAGTCTGCTGTAATATTCTCTATACACTGCCAACAGCAAAAAATACATATATTATGGGGTTTTACGTGCCAAAACCACTTTCTGATTATGAGGCACGCCGTAGTGGAGGACTCCGGAAATTTAGACCACCTGGGGTTCTTTAACGTGCACCTAAATCTAAGTACATGGGTGTATTCGCATTTCGCCCCCATCGAAATGCGGCCGCCATGGCCGGGATTCGATCCCGTGACCTCGTGCTCAGCAGCCCAACACCATAGCCACTGAGCAACCACGGCGGGTTACAGCAAAAAAAAATGGCGACTGCGTTATGATATGCATGAGTGTTCATAGCCAGCAGGTGGAACGAGCTGTCGCGTATCACTCGTTACCGCAGAGCGTAGCAAAACGCGCTGTGCATATGACAATGATTCGTCCTTGCTATGCCATTATCGATGCACAGTGGCAGAATGCATATAAGCTTGCGGTTTGAGAGGCTGAATATCACAATGACGATGCCCTGCGGACGTTCGGGTGCTGAAAGCCGCAATCGCGGAGCAAAATTAAGAAGCGTCTGCGTCAATAGAGGGAAAGAAAGAGGGAAGAAAGATGCGCATGACGGGGGACGACGACAAGAGAAGGAGGATGTAAAACATATGGCAAACAATTTGGCATGCTTAAAACCTACAGTCCCAGGCCCGTACTTTTTAAGAAGTTCAGTAACACCTGGATGGCCTTCAAACTCGATTGAGCGTCAAGCTAATGGAAAATACCGCCCCTCTCCAGCATGCTCCAAGCCCCCCTGGTTTCATGACGTCATCTAGCGTTGTCCGTATAAAACAATCTGCTCATCAATTTATCTTCAGTGGGCAGGCACGGTGGACCTTGCCGAGGAATGTCACTCACCAAGCCGTTCTTCTGCTTTGTGCACGTTAGTTCTTGCTATTCTACGTTTGGTAGTGACTGTGCCGTACTGCCATACTGCTAGTGCTAGTGACATACTGCCGTGCCCACGACTGTTTGCTAAAATATGTCGCGAGTGTTTTATTGTTCTGAAACTTGTGCTGTGTGGGGATGTTGAAACTAATGCTGGACCCACTAGCGCCGATTTATTGCATCAAGTTCTTGACGGTCGAAATTTGCTGCGAGAGGAATTAGTTGACTTCAAAACAAAAACAGAAAACATGATAGTTGAAACAAGAGAACTGCTTCAGCGGCTTCAAGCTCAGATATCGAACTTAAATCTGATATGGCAGGCTTGGGCTGCCTTGAAGACACAGTAAAGACGTTTCAAGAGTCTGTGAATACTCACACTTGCAAGCTCATTGATATTGAGGATAGAAGTAGGCGTTCGAACATAGTTATTCATGGTATCCTGGAATTGCCAAATGCGACGGGATCTGATATAAAGCGCGAAGTAATTACAGAAACGTTCGAGAATTAGCTAGGCGTTATGTGTGTTTTCATTGGCCGTATTCACAGACTTCGTAGGACTGGCCCTAAAAGACCAGTCATAATATTTCTTCAGGATTATAATGAGAAAGTAGCAATATTTCAAGATGTTCGTAAACTGAAGGGAACCAACATCTTTGTTGAAAACGGCTATTCGCAGGTCCCTTTGAAGAAGCGTCAGCTATTATGGGAAAATGCCAAGCATGATAAATCGCTCGGAAAGAAGGTTTCACTTCAGCATGATAAGCTACGCATTCTTTTATTTTTTAAAATTTATTTCCAATACTGTGAGCCGTGCCGGGCTTTTACAGGGTGGGAATACAGAGCACGAAGTTCACGCAAAGAACGCAGTCAAGTTTTCTTCAATAGAGTCAACCATGTTATTACTCAGAAACGCGCAATAATTCAAGTTATTCCACTCAAAAATTGTCTTGACAATGAAAGAGTGCTTAAAAACATCAACTCTTGGCGCATAAGGAATTATAGCGTAATTGTGATTAGTTCGTGGTGAAGCCCTTCCAGGAGGCTTCAAATACAAACTAGAATTCAGGTTCAGCGTATTGCTATAGAGTTGATATAAAAACTTAAGGCGTGCGATTTCCCTGCGCAGAGCCAACGTAGTGAGGCCAGCCCTGACGAGCATGAAGGTTACCGAGTGAGTTTTGTCCTAATCAGAAAAAATAAACCTAACCGCCATCCGCTGAATGCACTCTAATTTATCTGTTATGTATTGTTGATGAGGGTCCCAAATTGTACACGCATACTCTAAATTTGGTCTCACAATGGTAGTGTATGCCTTAAGTTTAATATGTTCACTGATATGTTCATCATATGTTCAACAATGATATGTTCATCTGGAATTACAAAACAAACTAACGCGAGATAGCTTCTAATTCCCGTACTGCTCAACATCCTGATTGACCAGTCAATGAGAGGCTTCTCAGATTACTAAACATTAACGCACATGGCATCGTGAATAAGACAATTCAGCTGGAATCAATTCTTTTGTCGCACTGGCCACACGTTGCAGTTATAACGGAAACCTGGCTTCAAAGCAAAATTAGTGACAAGGACGTAATCCTGCCTGCCTACAAAATAATTCTAGGTAGGACTTCTAGGGATGGTGGGGTGGCTGTTGTTGTGAAATCGTCCGTGAAGACCATTTTGTTATCATCGTCGAGCAACACCGAAAGTCTGTTCGTAAAACTGAATATTTATGAACTGTTTTTGTTTTGAGTGCGGTGTACAGACCACCTGACTCTGTCCACGAGTATTTATTTAGGATAAGTGAATAGATGGCACAGTTCAATAGAAATGAGCTACTAGTGGTTGGTGATTTAACTTACCGGGCATTGACTGGGATTGTATTATGTCAGGTGCCAGTTCTGTTCTCGATGCAAATGTGCTGTTTGACATGATGCTCGACCACATCCTTGTGCAAGTAGTTCGTGAATCTACCAGATTTGGTAAGGGTCTTAGTTCGCTCTTTGACCGTGCCTTTCTCGAACGCTCCTTTTCCTATTATTCTGTCTCCATTGAACCTGGGCTGTCTTGCCATGAACTTATTGTTGTATCGTTCCCGTTGAATGTTACCCGTGCGCATGGCACGCAAGCGCCTAAGATTCTGAAAATTTTGCGCAGGCTGATGATATGTGAATAACAGATTATCTTGATTCCTGTCTTTCTGAATTTTGCCAGAATGACGTTCTACAGCTTTGGGGAAAGTTTAAAGCAATGTGTTTATTCTGCATTGATTAATTTATACCTAACAAACTTAAAAATCCAGCTAAACATATACCATGGATAAATAAATGCACTATTCAATTAAAACGTAAAGCCAAACACCTAACAAAGAAAGGCCCAGCTACTGACAATTTAACCAATGTTCGTGTCGCCCTTTGAGAGGCCATTGCAGAAGCAAAAAATTTTTATTTTGGTAACACTTTGCCAAATTTTATTAAGGAAGATCCCCAGAAGTTCTGGAACTCTGTTAAACAACGGCATAAATCTATAACCAACGTTATCCACGACAGCATTCCAATAACTCATCCCAAGGCTGTTTCTAACCTTTTAAATGACCCTTTCCACAATGTATTCTCCCCGCCTACTGAACCCTCTTTCCAAACTTCACCGTCCTGCTCTTCTGACGTTAGCATTTCTCATCAAGGTGTACTTAACATGCTCCTCCGGTTTCAAGTAAACCCATCTGTTGATCAAGACTGCATTCTCAACACCTTCTTTCGGCGTCATGCGGAACATTTAAACAAATTCCATGTGGTAACCTTTCAGGCCTCTCAACATTCCGCGGTACTTCCACTCGATTGGAAAGTAGCACGTGTTGTCATTATATTAAAAAAGTGACCCAAGCTCAGTCTTGAATTACCGACCGATTTCCATATTATCCTCTTCTTGCAAATTAATTGAACATATTGTTGCTGACTACAATAATGATTACTTAAACGAGCGTAACATTTTATCTACTTTCCAACATGACTTCAGGAAGGGGCTCTCGACAGTCACCCAATTAAGCACAGCCATTCACTCGGTTGCTTCTGTCCTTTACAAGGCTGGCCAAGTAGACGTCATATTTCGGGATTTTCAAAAGGCATTTGATGTAGTTCCTCACGACAAATTAAATTGTAAATTAGAATTTTTTAGTATTCCTGGCTTTGTCCTGTCCTGCGTTTCTGCTTACTTAAAGCGTCGAAAACAGTACGTAGTGATTGATGGGCAGCAGTCCGATTCTCTTTCAGTAACATCTGGCGTGCCTCAAGACAGCGTGCTGGGCCCACTACTATTTATTTATTATAACGAAATAGTTAATGTAATAGAGGCCCCTGGCAATATTCGTCTGTTCGCTGAAGACTGTATCATATTTAGCAATATTAATGCAGTTAATGATCAACTATCTCTTTATTTAGCCTTAAACAACATTCTTGAGTGGAGCAACAAGTGGGGAATGAAACTTAACTCAAATAAATCTGTGCTTCTACATATCACAAACAAAAAAACTACCCCTGTAGTTTTCTTATTCCATTTTCTTATTCTTTTCTTATTGGCCAAGACCCCTTGCCTGAAGTGAGCGAGTACAAGTATCTTGGAACTACATTTAATAACAACGTAAATTGGAATAGCCACATTGCTGCTACCGCCTCTTCTGCTTTCAGAAAGCTACGTAACTCAAATCTGTGCTTCTACATATCACAAACAAAAAAAACTACCCCTGTAGTTTTCTTATTCCATTTTCTTATTCTTTTCTTATTGGCCAAGACCCCTTGCCTGAAGTGAGCGAGTACAAGTATCTTGGAATTACATTTAATAACAACGTAAATTGGAATAGCCACATTGCTGCTACCGCCTATTCTGCTTTCAGAAAGCTATGTCAACTTCGCCATAAGCTTAAACAAGCATCCCATGAAGTAAAACCATTAGCCTATACCACTTTTATTCGACTCAAATTGGAATACTCGTGCGTTATTTGGGACCTGTTTACAAAAATCAACATTAACGCCCTTGAAAGGATACAGAGAAGAGCCATACGTTTTATTTTTTCCAAACACGGCCGAGAAGAGTCTATAACTGAATTATAGCGGACAAATGGTTTTCACACCCTTGAAACGAGGCGAAAAATAACACGCCTGAAGTTCCTTTACTCCTTCATAAACCGTAAATTTTCTTTAGATTCTAGTCCATACATAACTGTCTGCATCCAGGAAAACCCGTCATTCCCACCCCCTCACTCTCTCCCCTTACGTTGCCAGGACTTTCTTTCCTAGAACTATAGAAGAATGGAACCTCATCCCTTTCCATCAACTGAACTCCCCTGAATCAATTCAGACTCATATTATTAGTATTTCCTAAGTAACATTGCTGTTTTGTGTTATATTCTTTCATTTAAATTTTATATTTTGCAATTCTGCCTTTTGTACGCGTATATTGTATTTGTTACCTTGCCCATAATGCTTGGGCCACACGGCCTGCAGTGCGATGTAAATGAACATAAATAAATAAATAAATAAATAAATAAATAAATAAATAAATAAATAAATAAATATTTTAACTTCTTACACTTTATAACCACTGTGCCTTTACAAGTACGGCATTCGTATATAAAAATTTCAGCACAAATATGTGCGTTCGCAATATCGGCTTGCCTACAACACAGAAACACAGCTACGAGGACTGCCGAGAGCCGCGGCTTTTTAAACTCGGCGATGCAAGGCACATATCACCGAGAACGCGAAAGATAGCTGCTATTGCCAAGGTGAAATACCGCCTCACGTTTCGATCTGGGGTGATGTTAAAACTTTTGTGAGCAGAATGATTACTTTTGTTATGTATTTAAGACACCTCAAACGTTCCGATCACGGACGTTATGTGAGGGGTGGACTAATGATCGGAAGCCATGGTGTTGTGCTCAGCCGCCAAGTCAACAAGTCGTGCTAACACTTTGAGCGGACGCGACTGGCACCAAGACAAAGAAAGGAAACAAACAGATACACATTACCGTTGGAGGTATACAAAAAAATAAGCAAAAATCATGCAGGAAGTCTACACACTTCGTATTATCGGCGACGCCAGCACAACACCCATAAGCCGACCCGCTTAAGCTCCCACTGAAGGGGATTGGCTGTGCTTGTGTGGAAGACTAACGTCTTTCTGGATCGACACGTTAAGCTGTGGTTATTTTCCTGAGCCCCATATTCTCCGAGGTTAGGCTGAAAGACAGCCTCTTAAGATATGTCAGGTGCATGCTTAAGACGCTGTTGTGTTTGCGTCGCGAATGTGGGATAAGTAATAGGGAGCTGCTCACGAGGTCGCCGAAGCAATGAGTGGAATTCTTCCACTTTTGAACAGCACATACTAACCGCAGCGGAGGTGGCGTTGAAAAAGTAAACTGTCTTGCTTTCAATACTTATCCAACGCGTCATGACCTCCACTACTTTCTTCAAAACCACAAATAAAAAACCGGTGGTTTCCGCCAAATGCAGAAAATTTTACAATTAGCAAAGGGTTAGATTCAAAGGTAACATTCGAGTGGAATCACTCTCGCTGGGGGACACTTGAAGATAAAAAATTTAACGATCACGAACTGAGAAGGTTCATTAAATTTAACCCGACGTTACATTCTCATTCCGGCTACTTCATCACCGGAAGCCGTCAACACGGAAGATCAAACGTATAGAAAGTAGTTGCAGCTTCCCAACGCCACCTTTGAAGGAGTGAGAACGACTCTGAAAATTTGAGTTAATTTCTAATAAACCTTTTGGTGGGGTCACGGGAAATGCCCTTGGACGCAACCTTGTCGTAGTAGCAGGTCGGCTAAATGACGTGCTAAACAGAAACTCCGGACTACCTCAGCGCTTGCCGAGGCGATCTGCCTCTGAGGGGACATCTCTCTTGCGAGAGATGTCCCCTCAGATGCAGATCACGGTGTACACGGTGTCGGAGCTGGCTGTGACAGTCGCGTATAAAGAGCCGTTACTGCCGAAATACTGGTTCCTAATGAGGCTATATGGACAACGAGCTGAGAGAAGTCTTTCAAGGTTGCAGAAGTAAACAGTGAAGTGAGAAGGTGTGGTAGTTTTCAGCGAGGCCGGGCCCACTTCAATCACAGGCTTGGACGAGGAGTGGGCTGGCGCATTCCTGGTCGCTCCGTTCTTCTTTGGAAGGCCATGGGGGCTCAGGAGACCAGAGTAGGTAGTAATGAACAAGCTCGCCTAGGGTTATAACCTCAGAATAGCATCGTCATCAATAAGAGAAAAAGGAGGAAATCATGAAAGAGAGCTCGCCATGCAATAACTTGCATAAACATGCAGTGCGGCAGGAGAAAGGAAAAGTGGATAAAGATAGAAAAGCAGTTAAATAAAGAAGAAGTGGGTTTGTAAGGGGTTACAGAAACGCACGTAAGAGACTCGCAAGAGCCGCTGGTGATTGATAATCATGCTTGGGAAGGATGCAACAGAACTAAATTTGAGAGGGAGGGGGAGTCGGAATGCTCACAGTGGCGTAACTAGCTTTTCTCGCACCCGGGGCCCATAGGTCTTCTGTCAACGCCCCTCCCCCCCGCCCCCCCACCCCGTTGTTGACAAGAAGGCGAGGATATCGATGTTTCAGCACCAGCACAGCCGCCTTGGATACCGCGCATGTCCCCCCCCCCTGTCACTTTCGTTCCTAGAGATCGCGGATGTAGCATGCATACAATACACGCTGTTTTATTTCCCGCACCAAATAACACAGGGTGCTGCAGTGATAACTTGTGTTAAGCGCATTTGCACATCTGCTATCAGACTCTAAGACTTGGCAGCCACTACAGACGCAGCACCATGGAAAATATGGTTCACAAGCAACAAAAATATGTTTATAAAGTTTTAATTGGCGATTTTAAATGCAATATTGCATTTGCGAAATTGAAGCTTAACAGTCAGATGTTGACCAACAACAAATTCACAAAAGTCGTCGTAGGTATTACGGCGTGCAATATTTTGGCTGCGGGCAGCCCCGAACCCAAACGACAATTAAATAGCCTGTCTGTGACACTGATCTCTCCACCCTATTATAAAACGCCACGTGCTTCACTGCTGCTTGGGCGCCAATGCTTTTACAATTACGATTTATATCCATTCTGATCAATAAAGCATTTTTTATTGATATTGGCAAACATGATTATTCAAGCGGCGGTACCGACACAAGATTGGGAAAGGAATAGAGCACGCTTGGCGTTGATTCCTGGCGTCAACATGCAAAAAGCAAAGGGAAGGCCACGTTGAAGCCTGTGCCAGCGAAAGCTCGCGCTGCTGTTGGTCTGCACTGGCAATAGAGAGGATGGAGATATCAACGTCACTGGTCCACTATTTCATATTTCTTTTGGTACTGCCATACTGGGCCGCCCGCAGTGCCAAAGTACTCAAGGCTCTAGCGCCCAAGACGATTTCGTTTAGAGAAGACGTTTCTGTTGAGTTAACAATACGACTTTGGGTCCTCATTTCTGGACTTGCCACGTTAGCTCTATAATTGCTAATTAAGCAGTTATTTAGGATATCCTTGTTATCTGCCATATTCTGCACGATACCGAGTTCCCAGTGGGCACAAAGACACCTAACTTGATAGAATATCAGAAAATAATATCCCAAGATTAATCTTTTGATAAAATTCCGTGCAGCTGAAACAACACTGTATTTCTGACATGAAGTGTCACAACAAAATGATAAAGAAACGGTTAGCTAAGAGTAGGTGACAGTGTTTTCATTCCACACCACGAAATTGATCCAAAAAGAATACAAACAATATAAAACTGATAAATGGAACACTGTATACATACTGACGCCACAGAAACCATTCAGCGAATAAAATTTTTGAACCCGCACATTCGCGCAATCATTACGTTAGAATGTTGCTAAAGCTACAGCCTACAATTCTGCAGCACTAAAAATATGGTACATCGGGTACGCGAGCTCGGGCGGCTGGTTACCGAAGCATTCTTTATAATTTACGCACAGTCATGCCGACGGAAAGAAGGGGTCTTCAAAATTATATGACACACCCCCTAACTTGCACCCGGGGCCGACGGCCCCTTCCCCGTTACTACGCCGCTGAACTCTCATTCATCAGGAAGCCAAATAAAGCGTAAATTCAAAATGTCAAGAGCATCTTTGGTTAGCATGCCCAATGAGTGGAACGAAAACTTTGTTTAGGTGTAACGTAGCTTACTTATTTATGTATTTATTTAGTTATTGTATCTTCAAGGCCCGAAAGCATTACAGAAAGGAGTGGAACGAAATAGAGAACATCTGCAGACGACAGGTTATAATAATAAAAAAATTACCAAATGCATATTAACAAATGTATTCTTCAATAGTAGTTCTAAAAGCGGATGTATCGGTTATGTTAACCATTGAGGCCGGCAGATGATTCCATTCGTTGGTAGTTTTAGGAATAAAAGAATAAAAAAAATAGGTTCGCGCGACAATGTGGAAGACTCCATTTATGGTGATGGTCAGTACGAGATGATATGTATGCAGGTTCAGAAATAGTTCACTTTTTACTTTCGGATTGTAGTAATAAATATTGTGCAGCAGTGAAAAGCACGCTAACTTCTTATATGGGATGAGTGGATGAGGCACGTTTAAAGTAGCCTTCATAGATGTTACGCTTGATGTCCGCGAATAGTTAGTAAGGATGAAACGTGCACTACGATTTTGTATAGATTCTATTGCATTTATTAAGTAATCTTGGCCAGGGTACCAGACAGAAGAGGCATATTTAAGCTTAGGGCGTATTAGTGTTTTGTACGGCAGTAGCATTAATTTAGCGGGGCCGTAGTGCAATTGCGACGGAGGTAACCTAGCGTGCCGTCAGAATTGTTAGGGATGTGGTTTATGTTTGTTTGCCACGGAAAAATTAGATGTTATGTGGACGCCTAAGTATTTATAGGAAGTGACTTCTTCTGGTACAGAGTTCATCAAGTGATAATTGGATAAGTTAGACGAAGCAGTATTGCGGGAAATCCTCATTAGTTTGCACTTTTGGATGTTAAGTCGCATTTAACAAATGTCGCACCAGTTAGAGACCTTGTCTAGATCAGATTGTAATTTTATAGCATCAGAATTTTATATTACTCTCTAAATGACAGAATCATCTGCAAATAACCCTATCGAGGGCGCTACACAGTTAGGCAAATCATTATTATAAATGAGAAAAAGCAAGGGTCCCACAACAGAACCTTGCGGAACCCCGGAACTGACAGGACAAAGCGAAGAGTCAAAATTGTTAACAGAGACACACTGTATTCTATTGAATGAGAAGTTTGCAATCCATGAGATAATATTACCGTCAATCTTGAGTGCATTTCATTTCCAACAAAGTAATGGGTGAGAGACGAGATCAAATTCTTTAGAAAAGTCGAAGATGATGATGCCAATGTGAAATCCGTTATCCAACGCAGCACAGATGTCATGTGTAAATGAAATAAGTTCAATATCACAGGAAAACGATTTACAGAACCCATGGTGACAAGATGAAAAGAATGAATTTGTCTCTAGGAAGTTAATCGAATCGAAGTTAATCGGAAGCTCTCGAATTTTGCATGACACAACTGTTAGAGAAATCGGCCTGTAATTTAAAGGTGTATACACGGCGCCAGACTTAAATAATGGAACCACCTTGCCGACTTTGAAAATGAAACCCTTTGGTAACGAGAACGACAGAAAAGACTGCGAAAGGATGTTGCACAATAATATAGAAGAGTACACTCCGGTATTTTTCAAAACGCTAGAATTATTGTTTTATATTCCTGACAATGACGAAATTTTTAATTTATGAAGCAAGTTCCCGACACAATCGTAATCAATTAAAAAGGGCTCCATCTGAGAAAAATTGATCTAAACAACTTCAGGCAGAAAAATACAGGGCCACATGTCATTAAACACCTAATTGAGTACAGAACAACATTCTTCGTGCGAAGCAGCACCATTTACATCAGTTAACGATATTGTGTTACACTCGGAACCCTTGACAATTTTCCTAAATTTTTTAGAATTTTCTGTCAGCAGAGATGGAAGTGTATTGTAAAAGACAAGGCGTTTAGCTTCTTTGACTACGTTTTGAAACAGTGAAGCAACCTGCTGATACGAACGCCAGCTATCAGTTGTGTTCCGTTCTTTAGCTTGGCGAAACAGCCGCTTCTTCACGTTCAAGATACGTTTTAGAGATGCATTAAACCGCGCTGATCGATGATTACAGCGGACAACTCGGAGGGATGCGTATTTTTGTACTAATTCATTAACTTTATTTTTAAAAAGCGACCAGTTCTCTTCAACGCTCCGAGTGTAAAAGTCCGCCATATATTCTTCTAAAAAAGCTTCAAGTTTTGTGTTCAGTCTCAAACGTATTTTTGTTTGTGATTGGGACGGTTCACCTTTCCTTTAGGCTGGAAATGAATAAAACAATGATCGCTAAGCCCTGGCAAAATACTTAATGAATGAACAAGATCGGGAGCGGTAGTCAAAACTAAGTCGAGAATGTTAGCACTGGTTGCTGTAGTTCGAGTTGGTTAAGTAATCAGCTGAGTGAGATGGAAATCAACACACAAATCGAGAAATGCCTTGCTATCACTGGATGACTCGGATAGAATTGGTACGGGATAGGACCAGTTTATGTTGGAGGAATTGAAACCCCCCATTAAGAAAATTGGCGAGTGTGGAAACCTTGCTACGATGGTATTAGGCAGGTCATGAAGTTCAGCGCAAAACGCAAAGGAAGCGCTCGGGTGGCCTATAACATGAGCAAAAAATACCATCGCAATGGTCGATTCTATTTCCTGCGCAAACTGCTTCTAAACCGGAAGAAAGAGGATTGTGAAGCGTATTGAGCTTGCCAGCCACTGCGATAAGCACGCCGCCCCCGAATCTAGCACCACGGTCACACCGATAGATACAAAATGTTGTTGACATTCGAATACTTCTTTGTTGGATATTTTTGACGATAGCCAGGTCTCTGTTAAAGGGACAATGTCGACAGTGCATGCATCGATTGGGGAAAATATGTCATCACGTTTTTTACAACACTGCGAATTTTAGAAAAGAGGAGATTACTATCAGGTGCAAGGGGATGTTTGTCCGAGTTTAGCTATGCGGGTGGTGTGTCATGTGCAGAAGATAGAACGGTGGCTCAAGGATTCAAGGATGATTCATCAGCCTCGATTCCGGACTCGATCTCACAGACACTTTTAGTAGATGGGTTGTACATATAAGCCTTCTTTTTGATTATCAATTTGTTGTATCATGGACGGCAAATAATTGCAGAGAGAATAATCGATTGCGGAACGCCTAAATGCTGATATTCAGGGTTTGCGGACTGATGCCGAAATTATTCTATTAGGTGACATGAATGCCAACATGCAGAATCTAGATGGCTATAACGGCAACAACGGGAAGTCAATGCCAGGTTTTCGTGAGCAACATAACATCGTTATCTTGAATAGGGCAGACCACGTGGGAAGTGCGAAACAGGTAATCGACCTTTGACTGCTGTCTGATGAGAGACTGAACATATGATAAATTGAGAGAAATTATCATTGACGAGAAAGTGTATAGGAGCATAGGGAGTTACCATAAATACGTCATTTGGAAAATGGGATATGGAGTTGGCAAAGAAAGCGAGGAGCGCAAAATCGTCAGCCCAAATTTGAACGCTGTACAAATAAGAAATATAATCACAAGAGTCGAGATAGAACTTTGGAAATTACCGAGCAAAGAGTCGGAATATAGTGAGCTTCTAAGTGTAATTACGACAGAAATACGGAAAGAGGAGCGACATATGCTCGTTGCAAAGGAAAAAGCAAACCGAAAAGCTGGTGGAACAGGGAGATACGGGAAGCGATTTCCAAATGACAGAACCCATCACGAGCAGGCGCAGGCAAAGAAGCCGCAGTTGCCGCAAGATGAAGTGGCCAGTAAATGGGAAATATACCGGGAGAAAAAGTATACGGTTCCAATTTTGGATCAAGCAAAGATAGAAAGTGAAAGTGAAGGTTGGTCACCAGAAAACGTGGGCAAACGAAGGCCGCGCCTAGAATATTTTGGAACTACATAAACTTAATAGGCAGGAAGTCTGGAACAATAAAACATATCCTGGACGTAGATGGAAACAAATTGGAAGGGGACTCGGCATTAAAAACAGCCGAAAGACAACAGCCGAATCTCTCCAATGCTATGACAAGGTTGTATTTGAGGAAAAACAGTGCATGAAAGAGAAGCAGATGGAAAAGGAGCTGGCGCTGACGAATTTCAACTCCAAGAAAGCCGAAGAGAAAATTCCTAAGCGCACAGCCACAAGTTTAGACGAGGTTCCCGTGAGGATGATGAATTATACAGGACCAAAAAATAAGGAAGCTCTGTTGAAAGCAGTAGAAAAACACCTTAAAAACAGCCGGATATCAGACACTTGGCGAAAAATTAGAAAAAAGTAATTTATAAAGGTAAGGGGAAAAGATAGAATTCACTCATGTAGACCGTTGACCATTACAAAAGTAATGTACAGGTTAGCAATGAAGGCGATTAAATTAACGCTGCAAGCATGGACAGAGAATAATGGCATGTTGGGAGAACTTTAGAATGGCTTCAGAATGGGCAGGCGTCTGGATGATAACTTATTTGTCCTTACTCAGTGCATTGAAATATGCAGACTAGAAAGGAGACCATTACATATGGCTTTTTTATACATTACAGGAGTGTATGACAACGTAGACCGCAACATTCTGTGGGACATTCTGGAAGGGGAAGGCTTAGGCGACGATTTCATACAACTTTTGAGAGAGATTTTCCTACAAAATACCGTTTCCGTTAAATGGCAAGGAACGAGGAGCGAGGGGAAAGTTGATATCAACAAGGAACTGAGGCAGGGGTGCCTTGTATCCACACTGCTGTTTATGGTGCACATGGCTAGGATGGAAAGCACGCTAGAGAGAAGTAATATCGGGTTTCATCTCTAATACAAACAAGCAGGTACTGTAGTAGAGCAGAAGCATTCAGGTTTGTTTTATGCGGACGACACTCTATTGCTAGCTAACAAGCAAAATGATATGCATCATCTGGCTATTATCTGCACAAAGGAAGGCGAGAATATAGGTCTGAAATTTAGCGTTAAAAATCAGGTATACTGGTATTCAGTGAGAACAGTGGACATTGTCAATGCAGGGTCAGGAAATACCAGGAGATGAATATAAATACTGTTGCATATGGAAAACGCAGGCAATAAATATATGGGAACACAAAACAAAGAACAGCAAAGGGAAAGAGAAACGCGGCCATAATGAAACACAGCGCTATGGGGATACAGTAGCTACGACGTGCTCCGGGGTAGATGGACCGGTGTAATGATTCCAGGATAACATTTGTAAATCCGGTTCTTTGCTTGAAGTCAGGGGTACAATCAGGACTCGATGGCAACCAAAGGTGCATGGGACGCCTCGCATTGGATGCTTACGGGAAGACTATAAATGAAACTGTGCAGAATGGCATGGGCTGGACAAATTTTGAAATAAGGGAAGCTGGCAGTAAAATTGATTGTGAATAACGACTAGAGAATATGGCGGAAAGTAAATGGGCTGGGAGAGTGTTCAGATATTTGTACAGGTAAAATATTGATTCACAATGGAGGAAAACAACTAGGAAGCTTACCAGCAAGTACACGACCGATGTGGTGAGCAACATGGCAACAAAGAACGTCAAGTGGAAAGTCAGCGGCTGAGATACTCTCATTGGTGGCGGCAAATGAAAAGAAACCTGCTATGAGTATCTACTTAAGAGGAAAAACGAAATCAGGAAAGAAACAATTTATGATAACTCAAAGTGAAGCTCATTACTTTCCGAAGCGCGATTAGGACGCCTTACAACACACACTTCTAAAGTAAGACACAACAAGGAAGAAGGAGCATGTTCTTGCTGCGGTAAAGCTAGGGAAACGATGGAGCATGTTTTATTAGAATGTGACGATATCTACCCAGTGGTCGATTTAGGTACCTCTGGCCTCATTGAAGCCCTTTGGTGCAGCGAGAGCAGGGAGAAAGTAAACATGTCTAAAATAGAGCTTAATAAGTGCCGATAGAAGATTGTTGGTAGTGGGGAAACGACAAACACAGTCGTACAGAAAAAACGTTGCCAGTAAGGGCTCACAAAGTTTGGTGACGGGGAATTCATCGTGTTTTTCCTCTTTTTTTCTTATTTTACCATAGGTAGGACATTAGACGATATAATAGCAAGAGCTCTGTGACGCAACCCACCGCTCCGTTCCAAAGGGCTATTCAGAGCACCCATCCATCCCATAAATCCCGCGAAACTTCGCGAAGTAGCGACACTCTCCTCCTCCGCCTTCGCTCCTCCTCATTTCTCCTCTCTTTCGCACTCCCTCCTCGGCCGTGGTGCCGCCTACAATGATTGAGCATAGCAGACGACCTTTCGCAGAGTAAATGCACGCATAGCAAGGTGGTGCGTTAAGCGCTAGCGCTGGCTTTATAGCTCCGAGTAACTTCGTGTACATCATAGACTTTCCATACGGAGGATTATACAAATTAAATTACTGCAGTTTATTTTTTTCTATTTGATAACCACTGTGTTAAATATCTAAACGAGTGCTAAAGCCGTATCATCGCGACTCCGAATGTATCGCGTACGATACAGTTTTGTACACAACATTTGTGAAACGCATGTCGCAGGATCGTGTTGTGAATGGTTCTAATCAACAGTTTTACGATCGAACGCCTATATCCTGGCCTCCAGCAAGCCCTGAGTAACCTAAATGATCCGCGCCATCCTTACGATCGGAATTCGCGGTGTATATCAGCTATGTCGGACAAAGGATGGGATTCCTTGTTGCAGTCCTTCATATTAGGGCACCATTTGATGTCTCATTACGCATTTAAACGCACCAGCGTAAGTGCCTTAGAGAAAGTGCGTCTCAGAGACATAGTGGCGGTATGAACTAATCGTAGAACGAAAGAGCGGGCAAACGACTACACGAGCGTGCGAACTACTAAACGAAAGAGCAGATGAACAACTAAACAGCGAACGAACGGGCAACCACACGCTTTCTTGGCGAGCGCTCCACCACCGTATCTTCACCTGCAGACAGTTTAAAGCTCACGTGAATTAGCACTTACGTCTCAAAGACCTACACTTTTGTCCTTCAGCGAATAACGCGCCCGAAACTCAGTTTCGGGAAAGCAGGCACGCTTTTTATTGGTGCCTTTGTATCTCAAATCCACCAGCCGACCGCCAATGACGGAACACGAACAAAACAGGCAAACAGGGCTATTCGCGGGAAAGAAAGCTAGCAGTTAAGCACAAAATGCAGAGAGTTGCTTTCCTAAGATTAGTTTTCACGCTCGAGCCTCGAATTTTGTCACATGGACTGCGCTGAATGTTAGAAGTTCCGTAATCGCGTTTCTGCATGCAGCGTCGCGAATTCAACCTTGGCCAACACAACGATTAAGCGCACCAAAAACGACCACATATCGCTTATATAAACAAAGTGCACGTCGCGTACACACTAAATGTTATAACACCTTAAAGGGTGTAAATCAGGTTGTCGCCAGCGGACACTCGAAGGGTGCTGTTGTCTACACCCTACAGTTGGGGTGCTGTTATAAAAAAAAATTAAATTATGGGGTTTTACGTGCCAAAACCACCTTCTGATCATGAGGTACGCCGCAGTGGAGGACTCGGAAATTTCTCTCACCTGGGGTTCTTTAACGTGCACTTAAATCTAAGTACACCGGTGATTTTGCATTTCGCCCCCATCGAAATGCGGCCGCCGTGGCCGGGATTCGATCCCTCATCCTCGCACTCAACAGCCCAACACCATAGCCACTGAGCAACCACGGCGGGTCTGAGGTGCTGTTATAGCACCCTAGAAGGGTGTCCAGCAAAAACGTAGGGTTTTAGGGTGCTAATCCCCATTAACACCCATATTCATCGGTGTTAGAAGGGTGTACAGCCTTTCATTTCTACAGTGTGTACGGGTACACGCCTTGAATAACGACTATTTACAACGATCCATGTGTAACTCTCGTTGTGCCATAACGTTCAAGTTCAGCTACGAAACAAGGCATCCGGTAGCCGAGCTTGAAGCTTCGATGGGCATACACAACATCTATACGTATGGATTGCATTAAACATAGTAATTCAGGGTGTATACGGCCAAATTTCTATTTACTGCACAAATACAACCTACTAAATTCTATACTTCTTAGCGTGTATATCTAGAGCAATGGTTATCTACATTTCTAGATCCATGTAATACGCAATACAGACCGGCGAGACATATGATACTGCATTTTCAAGGAAAACGTAAATGTATTTATTCCATGCTGAAATACACAGTACAAGATGTACATAAATTTTAATAACCTAAACATGCACAATCATTGAAGGCATATGTAAGTACAAGAAAATATATATTTCCTACAAAAGCGTGCTAAAAGATAACTGATGAGATATGTTCTTACATAAGGAGAAGCTAAAAGAGCCCGAGTTTGCCATAAGTGTTTTGTGCCATTGAAAGTAATAAATTTGCAGTATTAAATTGCAAATACAACACATGTTTTGATGGCTTCGAAAAAATATGATATTGCAAAGGTCAATTAGGCAATACATGAAATGCTGAGTAAGCACACGACAAGAAACACCAGTTATTCTTGTACACCAATTCATCGCAAAGCATTCCGAAAAGTTAATTTAGAATGTCTAAGTAAAGCTTGACTGGCCAACATTTTCGATAGACTGAAACAATATTTTCTAGACGTGAACTTGCTTTAAATAAGATTGGTGCCAGGAGCATCACTATGCATTTCTAGCTATTCAACAAGATCACTTCACCACGAAAATGATGTAGAATTTTTTTTACTCGTGTGAATAAGAGAGTTCTCTGCGCTAAACGTGCTCTGCAGCAGATTTTTTAATTACAATTTGTTTCATTAAACTTTTGTAATGCGAAGGCACTTCATGGTCTCTTATAAAATATGTTGCTTAAAAATAAGTTATTTTCCCATGGCAAGAGAAAAGCCTAATTATTTCCCATTTGGTACTGCTTAGGTAAGTGCAGTATCAATGGGGGCCTTATGAAACAAACCACTGTTCAATAATGAATCCTGCTGGCCACAACAGGTGGATGAAGAGACTTAAGATACATCAGCAACTCAAAGTTATTTCTACTCGGTGCGGTAATGCAACATTAGGGCTTATAGCATAAGAGTACATAAATGTGCAAATGATGTCTGTTAAATCAGCCATAATCTGGTTACTGAATGAGGCTTCGAAAGTGTGTTCGCATTTTTTAAACACAGGCAGCCATGCATAAGTGCAAGTTAAACCTCACGCTTCGGAGTCTCCAGCAAGAAATGATCGTATCAAACATTATAAACGTATTAAACAGTCTATATTGATTCAAAATTTGAAATTGTGCATAAGTTTGATCTGTAAAAATGTAATTTATGCAGCAAATGACATATTGCTTTCATAAAGTGAGAATATTGTTCACGGTTCATCACAGGGAACAAGGACTCCATCGTCTGAGCATCTTGACCAATAATTTCTGTGCATAGCTATCCTGGAATCTTGCTTCCTGCATTAGCGAAATAACAGAATAATGATTTCACTCTGTACAATTCATTATGATCCTGTATACTATGAGAACTTTGATAAGGCAACAAGCTTCTGAAAGCAACAATCCTAATCTAACGGAGAACAAAGCAAAGCTTAGGTAATTGGGCATGACAAATGCAAGATAGAGGAAATTTCTAGTTTTCATATTTAGAAAGCGCAATTTCCCGCAAGAATTAGACCATTAAGTTTGTGAATACGAAATGGCATATACAGCAGCAAAAATAATTAAATTTACAGTAGTCTATACACCAAGAAAAAATAAGAGCATAAAATATAAAGACACTACCTAAGATATCTCTCAACAATGGGTATTTCTCAAGGAGCATGCATGTGATCTATAAAGTGACATAAAATCTGCAATACAGCTTTGTATTACACTTAAAAAGCGCTGCAGCAGAAGACTTCATGGGAGAAGACATGACATAAAGACACAAGACATGAAAAAATGGTTGGTTTTAACACAATGTTTAAACACTAGGTGATGAAGAGCCCTGTTGTGCTGAGAGACTGCACAACAAGTGATAATGAAAAAACCCATCCCCCCCTCTATTTTCACCTGTCCTGAAATACTTGCATCCAGCCCAAAAACCTGCAACCCTCCACTGCAGTCTCTAAAGTCCTTTCGGTATATTTTATTTATTTATTATTGTGCATTTATTTACTGCTTGAGTAAGGATCAATGTTTCGGTACATTTCGCTGGAAAATTTGGCACGTCAACTATTTCCCTCAGAGCACATCTCGCCTGTTCCAATGTGTTGGCTCGGCAATACGTTGACAAGTAGTATACCATTATTTAAACTCAATATTTCCTCACGCTCCCAATTCCTATTTCATGCTCGAAACAGTTACGTCCCTCCTTGTGCGTTTATGTCGGTGTCCCATTAGTGACATGGCCCTTCATATTGTAGCTGTTCCACTAGAGCTTGAAATTTCCTGCTGTGTTCTAAAACCGCCATCTTTACTCCACAACATACCTTACATGTTCCCCCTCACTGTGAGAGATTTGATATAAGTGCTGACCTATTCACTGTTACTGCGGTACCACAACCATTTCCCATCCTGTGTTACCCTTGCAAGCATGAGTCACAATGGCTGCAAATCGACTCCCTGCCCCACCGATTCTGATTCAAGGTCATTCTCTCTTAAAGGTACATTTTGCCACCTGGAGAATGGCGAAACGGATGGCATATAAGTGAATTGTGCTCCTGTGCATCTTTTTTTTTTTTCTTGTCTTGTAATGGCTAGGTTCAACATGCTGACATTGTCTGAAAACTGTCTAGCCCCAACCAATACTCCGTGTAGGTTGAACATTACGAAGCAGTCATTTTTTTATGAGCAAGAGACAAATTTTTATGATGCAAAAGAGAAACGGTTTTGCTTAACAGACAATGATACACCTGCTACATGCTGCAAAACTGTGTTAAATCAAACATGTTTGCCATTTTCATATGCAGCCCAATAAATGAAACATGCACGTTGTCTCAAGAGTTTTTTTAAGTGCCATGAGATGTTGTGGCTTCTTGCAATATATGGAATTCAATTGCAGTCAAGATTGCAATCAGGTGCATTTTGATTTTGATACTGTATTAAAAAATAACAGCTCAAAATTTAAGGTTGTGAGAATTTCGTGAGAATTAGAGGTAGAGATGTTTCATACAATGAGCAAATAAAAAGCTCATTGCATAGGTTAAACAAAAAATTTCTTCACCGCAAATAAATTGGTAAGAAGAGGCTCATGTGAAATTATCACTGAATGCACACTGCAGAATACGTAGCTGCAATGCCCAATCTCTGAATATTCTTGAACAAAACAAAATCCTTATTATGTTAAGCCATCATGAAATTGCAAGCGTGTACTTTGGTTCAGCGTTATACCCGCAGTGTGCGCTGTACCCACGGTAATATCTGAAAACTGCACACAACTACACAGAATATCAACCTAAGGCCGTTAAAGGTGTCTCACAGTTTTAAATTTAAACTTCACTCATTATATTAGACTACACGCCTATATCTACTTACAATGTCGTTACAACTGCATTGAACATGACATCAACCGACTGTCTCAGGCAAACATAGGTGGCTTGCCCCTGATGGCTTTCTGAGACAGAGAGCAGAAGAGCTGGGAATTTTGAGACTGCTCTGTTATCGGGATGACCTGGGATAAATGACACTTTAAATTACAGATAAACAAATGCTATCAGAACGAGAGGCAACAGCACTAGAAATAAGGCTCGCTTTGGTTTTCAAGAGAAAAACACAAAATATGGACTCTGTATAGCTTACTGAAGAAAAAGCAAGCCTCATGTATACCATAGATATAGTCAAAGCTAAATGCATTGAAATTCCCAAACAGCTGTATATTTGGATGTTCATACACTGTTGCCAGTGCCATGCCAGCGTGATTTGCACAGTTTATTATATTTTACTTACTACTAGCTATGAAAGTGGCTGCAAGTATTTCTTAAGGAGCTAAATTGAATGTGATGACTAATCTTACTGCCAAATTGCAAATTTTTGCTGATATACACCAGTGACTTGCCGTACTATGCTGGCTATAAGTGGTGTGAATCAAACAAATTTTACTATTGTGTTTTATTGCCAATTCTGTACAAACATCACCCGCGAGTGAAAAAGTTCTGTGGTAATTTACTGGCAAATGCGAGTCAAATGCTTCAGCATACGGTCGTAATTGTTTGTGGTCTCAAATCCATTCTTCAAAACAATTGAGTTCACCGTATTGCAGAGTTTTTTTCAGCTGCTCTCTTTATGGAAGTCCTGGCTTTTCTAGGAGCGAAGTATCGCTCTCTCTCACGCACACGCACACACACGCATACCTGTATCACATGACTCGCTTCCAACACTTCACAAACATGCCCTTTCTTACACTTTGATACTCGTACTGCTAAAGCACAAAAACCTATATATGACTAACTGGAACCTTCTCAATCTAAACCTCCAGCTCCCTCACATTTTCGAGAGCCAGGGCATGCCTTGTAAATTTCATTTTTACAAATTTTAATAGGGCCATAGGGGAGAACTTTCGAAGGGCATTCAAATCGCCGAGAGATACCTAAGGCTTAGCACTTAATATTTTCATATGCATGCATCAATAGTTTAGGTAATAGTATTGTCGAGGTTATACGCAACGACGTACAATCAACATAAATTACTTGATATATTGACACACACAAAAAAAACTGACTGACCTGCGACCCGCTTTATAACGCCCCCTCCACCTCAATTTCCGCTAGATTTAATATCTGTTGAGTTCACAGCTTTTCCAGGGTAACGGGGTAAATTGTTTGATAAATTGATAAATTATCGCAAATCACATTCATAACGCTCCGGTAGCTTACATGCGTAAGTTACTACAAATGTCAAAATCAGTCTCCTATCTTTGAAGTTTACCTACATGTTGCCCATAACCCGCCCTTTATTTTCGCCAAAGATAAACGATATGGCTTGTTTAGTTCACCGCGAACATCGCTGAAACTAAGGCGGAACGTGTTCTGACGACAGAAAATAGGGCAAAAAAACTGCGGCTCGTTAATTATTTTTAACGCTACTAACTGGACCAGGAATGTAAAAATTTTGTCGCACATTGCAGTTACCATTTCCCCCCCCCCCCTTTGCACAAAATAAAAACCTGTTGTAAACAGACAGCTATGTCGGGACACTAGGAAGCATAGCTGAACAAGCTCTAACAGTTGAATAAGAAATTGTTTACAAAGGCTGTTTTTGATACAACCGCGTTTAACTTCGCACAAACAGTTTCCACAGTGTAACACCAATTTTCGCTAAATTTGCTCTTGGCGGCATTTATTTTCTGCCAGGGCAGCGGGCACAATTCTCCCGCGCTTGTTAGATAGGCTTATAACACTCTAGAGTGCTTGCATACGTAATTTATTGCGAAAGCCCCCATAACCCATCTATTTTGAACTTCACCTCTACATCACCCATTAATTTGCCCATACAGTCCCCACACATAACGAAGGTGTCTCCTTTAGTTCAGTGAGGACAACAGGCGAAACTAATATATCACGCATGAGAAAGTAAGCAGAAAAAGGATGAGGGTAGAATAATTGTTCGTAACGCTTCCCAATAAGCCAGAAAAGTTAAAACTACAGGACGCATTGCACTTAAAATGCTGCGTATTCCTTCAAAGCATAAAATATATGAAACGCAGAGTTCTCTTGGGACATCGGGAAACCTGGCTGATAGCGGTGGCTTGACACTTACGAACATTTGCTTAAATTTTTTTAACGCTGTATTTGATCGACACATATTTACCATCGCACATGGCGTATTGTTCCCCTTGTGTTCACAAAATTTGACCTCAGTTGTCGTAATGATGCCAGCACAGCAGTCTAAGTCTTACACCGCACCGTAACGCTACCACTTGCATACGTATACTACTGGAAACTGTACACTTCACCCGCCCATTTGGAACATTGCCGACACCTTATCCATAACATGCACCTAACTTTCCTTAGATATAAACAGGATGACTTGTTTAGCTCCCCGAGGACACCGGAGAAACAAACTACGAATCTCGTAATATGCCCTTCACTCACGGTGTGCATGTTTGCGAACGCGACTTATTTTTGCCGTTTCTGTGCAGTCATTGCAAGGAATAGACAATGAGCATTAGGATTTTAGTAAATTGAACATTCTGCATTCTTAAACTACGCCCCGTTTCCTTTCCAGGGAAATGTATCGCTTCATGTGACCGCTTTCATGAAGGCACTACCTCCTTGGACAGGACGTTTCAAGTGTGGCGTTTCGGTAGTAATCGCGAAATATCATCTTTCCTTGTTGTAATGCTTGTGGCCAATAATAAACCCGCGCATGCAAACGAGCGGGTGATTCAATATATTTAATGGAGAAACGTAGCACGACTGACTGTATAATGAATATTTAATTACTGTGTAATTATTATGGGTCACTGTAAAATGCACAGATTCATTCTCCCACCTTGACTTGCTTTCTATATGGAGTCTCCAGCAGCTAGGGATAAAATTTTGTAAATTTCACACAGTTATCGACAGTCGACCTTAATTCGTGACTGAAGGTATTTCACGAAACTAGATGAAAAAACGAGGGCTTAGCAATTATCTGTGATACTTGGATATAAAGCAGGAAATTCAAAGTTTCGCAACAAATTGCGCTTAGTATTTTCCTATTTTCACGGAAATTCACATCCATATCTGGTGCGTTGTCTTAGGAGTCTAGGAAACGTCTGGATTAGCGGCAGCATGACAACCTGGAACGCTTCAATGAGTACCTTTCTACAAAAGCTGTAATGAAACTACACAGAGTAAACATATATCACTCGTCACTCCGAACATTGTTTCGTACGTCGAATAAATATAAACACCGTGCCCCGCATATTTTACCTAGCGTACTGGGGGAAAAAACCAACTGCCGTGTATAATGCATAAGAATTCGGATAAAGCTACAAGTCAGTAAGTGTTTTCAGAGTTTGCCAGCAACCTACGCAGCGCGAATTTTCGGTACACGTCACCTAAAAGTAGCCGTCATTTTTTTCAAAATTCGAAATATGTGCTGTGTCTGCTCCTGCCGAGAAATAGTTATAGTGTATCTCTTATTTAGAAATAGCCTTAAAATGAAGTAGTCAGTCAGAAGTGACACGTCTTTAGAAAAAGTCAGTGTTCTATTGGTATTCAGATGGCTCTGCGAGTTCGATTAAGGTCCATTAATCATCGGAATAACCTACCAAACGACAAAGTTGACGCTCTTGACCCTCTATCTTTCAAAGCATACTTATGCATATTATTTCCATAATTCATCACAACCCAACCTCACTGCGCACCTAAGTAAATACTTACAGCGAAGTTGTATAACTTGTTTTGTTTGTTTGTGCCAAACAAACAAATAAAAAAAGTGCCAGTGCCCTGTTTCAAAGTGGGGGGGGGGGGCATATGACATACGTTGCCCCCCCGCCCCACTTTCAACAGTGGGGGGAGGCATGTGCCCCCCTTGCCCCCTCCCTGGTGGATACGCCTATGTGCGCGCCTGCTCTTCGCACTGGGCTTTTAACGTTGTTAGGAAAGGAAAGCTGGTCGACAGCACTTCGATAACACCGCCATCATATGGTTTCCAGCGCACGTCGCCACCCCCACCGATGAGGGCCTCATTAGCTTGAACGAGGTAGCACACCACTCTGCGCGAGAACTGACCCGCCGCGCAGAATCGGAGACCGCCTCTTCGAGTTCGGAACTGCTGGCTCCAAACACGCGAGAACGCCTGGTCAGGTACAATGACATCACCAAGCACTACCAGCTAGGCAGGCGGTTGCTGCCTCCACCTCACCCCATGCTGAAACGTCGCCAGGCAGTCATCTGGCGACAATTGCAAACACAAACCTTCCCCAGTCCGGTGCGATTGCAGCACATTTTCCCCGCGCAATACCCGACTGCTCTTTGCAAATTATGTCAGGAAACTAGAGCGACACTGTCACACATGTTGTGGGAGTGTCGGGTTACATCAGCTACAATGGCAGTAGCTCCGGAGGCTCTTGCGTCGAAGTGGGCTGCCGCTCTGCGCAGCTCCAACCTCAAGACACAAGAGTGGGCTGTCCAGCAAGCCCGAGAGGCGGCGACGAGGCAAGGCCTCGAAGTCCCCTCATGGGAGACCTGAGCCCGGGTCGTCAAATTTGCCGGATTCAAAATAAAGTTGTTTCCATCCATCCATAGATAGCTGGGTGTGTTGGTTATGCCCTGTGTGTGTGTATGTGTACTTTCTTCGTCCACTGTCGTTTTAGCGCCTTCACTTCAAATCGGGCTTTTAACAGATCACTAGCTGCTCGCGAATAAAGACGAAGTGCGCGTCGGCAAGCGCAGATGTGTTTTGGCATTGCCTTACGGTGCATGTAAGCGCGCAGGAGTGCCGGAAAACATACACGCAAAGAGACAAGAAACTACACTTTATTTTTCCTTTACTTTGTGATGTACTTTGACACTGGCTAGTGCCGGGCGATGGCTTCTGACTACTTTGTGGACCCATCGCGCGCGCTCACACGCAAAAAAAAAAGAAGAAAAAAGAAAGAAATAGAAAGACCCGCCGTAGTTGCTTAGTGGCTATGGTGTTGGGCTGCTAAGCACGACGTCACCGTATCGAATTCCGGCCACGGCGGCCGCATTTCGGCGGGGGGCGAAATGCGAAAACACCCGCGTACTTATATTTAGGTGCACATCAAAGAACTCCAGGTCGTCCGAATTTCCGGAGTCCCCACTGGGTGCCTCACAAACAGATCGTGGTTGTGGCACGTAAAACCCCATAATTTAATGTTTTTTTTTTAATAGAAAGTTATTAGGAAAAAGTGCACCGCAACTGCACTGCTGCTGGAGTCGCACCTGACGTGGTTGTGGCGGCAGTCAATTAACGGCCACGCGCGCAGCAATGACATTTTTCTGCGTTTGTTTGAATCCATCACTCAGCGCTAAGGAAAATAAAGGAAAATAAATCGTAGTTTCTTGTTCCTTTGCTTGTATGTTTCAGAGCATGCCTGCGCGCTTACATGCACGGCAAGCGGGCGGCAGAAAGCCAGTCTTGCGAGCAGCAAGCGACCTGTTGAAAGCCCAGTGCAGAACACAGGCGCACCCCAATCTGTGCTCGAAAATGCGAGCGCAAGCACGTAGCGCGCCGCGCCAATCCAATGCAGAAAGTAGAGGAGAGGCAGGGCATGGAGTTCCATACAATTACTAGAGGGATATCTGGCGCTAGTGTCTACGGGAGCTGCAATGAGAGCGGTTGTACCAGCATGGGAAGTACATGGACTTGCCTAAACTTCGTCCTTCTGGCCTCAAACAGCTTTGTGACTTTGTAAACTCGTCATTTTCAACAATATACTGCGTAATAAATAATTAAATAAACATCATTAAAATTGTCCGACGGCAGGATTCGAACACAGGAACTCTAGCACAGAAGCCTGATATTGAAACCATTAAGCCACAGACACATGTATCGTCAAGGGAATGAAACACTCTTATGAATTTATCGTGGGCATGACAGTGCCTTGAGACGCTTGGTACCTTTTAATTTGGCCACCTCGACAAGCTCAATAGTTGCAATTAATAGCAATTGTACGTGTTCGCGGCGTCTTCTGCACATCGAAGAGTATAGATTTCGTTGAAATTTACGACAACAAGATTTATATAGCGTATTATACAAAGCCACAAAGACGTCTGAATCCACAAGCACGAAGATCAGACAAATCCATGTACTTTCCACCTCTCCCGTGGTGCTACAACGACTACAGCGCCATTGCTCCCTCTATTAATTATTGTATGAAACTCTACGGGGGAACGCGGCGCCGCCAACTTGCGACACTAAGCTCAGCGGGCTCAGCGTTACCCGTCAAGCAGCCACAGCAGTACGCGACCGCGCCAGGAGAAGCAAATATCGCGCCGGTGCTTTCGAAAGGTGAAGCCGGTAGTCACTTATTTTTTCTACGCGACACAAAATATGGTCGGCCACAATTCGCTAAAGTACGAACGACTGTGTCAGAAGTTGCGCTGAACTCCCAAGAATACCATATTTCTGTAAGTTCAAGCGCTCAGAAACAACGCGGAACTGCGGGTATGCAGGCGCACCGCGCCCGACATGGACGCACCACTTTTGGCAGAGGCATTTAACATAGGGAAGTGTGATCGGGGCAGCAATCTTGCCGTACTACGAACGCAGATGCTTATGCGCTTATATTAGTGAATTATGCTATGGGATCATAGCGAGATACTTCAGCAGTCAACAACAACACGCAATCAAATAAATAAAGACCAAATAAACGGGCACTTGCCTGAAACTACCCACGGTGACAGTACTACCGACCGCCGACACTGGGCACGTGGCAACTGCACGTATCAGACTCCGTGGGTCCATCTTCTAGCGCGTACCAACGCTTTGCGTTGAAATGGGGCACGGTACACACACAACGCACGGGCTACATCTTTGTTTACGCCACGCACAATACCATGAGCCATGCGGCCACCACTTAGCTGCCTCCAGGACGTTCCTTTATAAAACGGAGGCAGCCTCATCCTCCCCCTTTTGCAATAGTACCCCTCCCTTTCTGCCGCAGCGCCCTCGGCGCATTCTAATGTAGAATAAACGTGGTTTCATTCATTTATTCATTCACAATACCAATCACAAGTTTAAACTTATTTCGCAGAGAGCGAGACGCGAACAAAGACAAAAACGATACAGTGCATGTTTTGAAGCAAGAGCCACCGTCCCAGAGCAGAGAAGGCACAGAATGAGTTGACGACGCACCTTCCGCCTTCCCGCCCTGCAGCGCGCCGGGTTGTCTAAGCAACGGTACATAGTCGTTGCGTCACTTCCGGTCGCTTTTCATTCTGGAGGGAGCAGCCGCACAAATCGCGCTGCACCGAACTCAGTGGAACTATGAAAAATTATCTGCCGCTACGCGTTTATTCTCACAGGTTTGCATGCTCGCGTGGAAGCTTGCTTGCTGCCACTTTGTTATGGTCTCTAGCTGTGGCGGTGAGCTGGGAGTTGCGAGTACGTTTCATGCTGAGCCTTTCCTTTTTGGACGCTGTCTGTGCCTCATCACTGCGGGTACAGCGAACAAATCGTGACCGTGAACGAGACGATCGGCGCTCTCCTACAGGTGCGATCAAATTAGCCGCTGCGTCCGAACGAGGCGAACATGCACTCTGAGACAAAATTACACCCTTTTGGTTATATCTTGCCGCACAACAATAAACGTCATCTGTCTTGTCCGCATTTCCTTCCTTTAACGCTGCGAGCCCGGTACTTCGCCGTAACGAACGGCATGCGCGTTATCACCATGACATGGCATTCCCGACAGGAAATTAGCGGGCGCAGCGTTTTCAAGAAAGGAAACGCAAGCAATAGAGGCAGATGGCGATTATCGTTGTGCGGCAAACATACACCCCTGAGGGTGTACCTTTGTCTAAGAGTGTGCGAGGGCACAGCGTGTAGTTTCAGCAAGATCGTGGCTCGAGAAGGGCGCTCACGTATTGCTCGTGCGGCGGCAAGGCGCACACATTCACGTCACTCATGCGCGTCTGCCAAAGGAGTGACAGTTGTTCTCTTCCGCAGTAGATGTTCCGGTTTCCGTAATTCTATAGTCTGGCACTCATTACGTTGAAGTAATAAGCTGCATCATGTTCTTTGCATTCATAGAACCATCTATGAGGTACTTCGATGATGGGCTTCAAGTAAGTCATTAGGATCAGTCATCTGACTTCTTTGTTTACCAAGCAAATGAGCCTAATTTTGTGCTTGTGTGTCGAATTACTACTTCGAATCGTTTAAAAATAAATCTCACCGTGCTTACACAATTTCGAGGAAGTCGCCTAATTAGACCATCCTTCCCAATTTTAACAATTCTTGAACTTAATCTTTGAAATCAACATCACCTTGCTTAAGTAGGTTAAAAGTGTCAATGAGAAAATTGCACGGTAAGATGAAAAACTCCTGATACAGCTTTTTGATGCTCAATACGTGCTACGGAAATGTGTTTTCCCAAGCGTGAAAGAGGCCCGCGAGCAGACGCAAAATGCCTCGAGCGGCCAGTCGCGCGGCAATTTTGCGTGTGTTCGCGGGCTTCTTGCACGCTTGGAAAAACACTTTTATGTGGCACGTATTGTGCAACAGAAAGCTGTATCGCAAGTTTTTGACGTGGCTGTACAATTTGCTCGTTGCCACTTTTAATATAAACACATTAGAGAAGTCGATTAATTATTTAAGAATAATTATGTAATTTGTTTAAATGCAAGATATGAGTATTTCCAAGCGACGGCAAACAGCATTACTTTCGTTCTGTCCAGCCACGTGGCATTCGAATATTTTTAAATCTTGGTTGACGACAGTTGGGGCACTTTGTATACGCTGAGACTGACCAGCGGTGTTTTAGTATGTGCTCAGAGACCACATGAGTAGTTTAGTTAAGCTGTGAAGCACTTGAGCGGGCTATGTGCAGATTCTGGAGGAATTTGAAAACTCCCAGCGTGACCTCGCCGCTATAGATGTCTTATTATGGTGTCGCGAAGCAAATTGTTTGTTGATACTATTGTACAGCAGAGGCTTGTATAACAGCACGTCCCTGTTTGTTCAGCAATGTATCGAGAGAGGTTGTTTGAGTTCGCCACTTTGTGTTGGGCTGTTAAAGGAACACAAATATTCCTGCAATATTGTGCAATTTGCTTTCATGCTTTCATTCTGCTAGTGCAGTTCGTCTTAAATGTATCTAATTGCGTTGTAGGATTACTCTGAGCACCAGATCTAACGATAATCAATGAAAGTCTAAAAGAATGTGTGTACTTTTTCTGGGTGATACGTTCTAGTGTGGCGATCATACCGGTAACATCAGATCTTCGAAAAAAGAAATACACTACATAGACACAATGCCCAATGCGGAGACCTATACGAGCTTTTATGCTCAGATATATACATTCTTGTGTTCAACACCCTTCAGCCGTCGATTTAACACCCTTCTTTGAGCAAACTCACACCTTATGTGTGAAATATACACCCTTACGATAGGGAGTTTTTAACAACGTGGACGTCAAGGGGATGTATTCGTTTGTGCAAATACGAAAAACGGCCCTACTAACACCCTTAAGGGAGTGAAATTGTTTTCAAATCGTGTTCAAACGTGCAGGTAAATGACAACGTGCTCTGTGGACTGTGCAACATCTCCTACGTCATAGCACGCAACAATTTACGCAGGCCTGACACATACTATACTATGAGAAACTCGCAACTTACCTCGCAAAGTCATTGGTCTAAAGTTCTCCCTCCCAATTGGATCAATGCATGTCTTTCTTCTTAACTCGTCGCACTTTCTGGACGGTATAGCGAAGAGATTTTTGCCTTCACTGAAACTATTTTGACATCCGAAGGCGCGGCAGGTCATTGTGATGGAAAATGCCATGAAACGACGTTGTACTTGCCTCCAAACTTAGTTCAAGGCGTTCGCAAACCAACACAACACGGAAGAGCAGCAACGCAAACCTGCGCTCCTCGCCAGTTGGGTTACACTTTTCAAGCATAAGTGGTGGTGGAGGGCAACTGTAAACAAACGAAGTCGACTCGAGGCCCACGTGATGCCAATAGGCCAATAGCAACGCGGTGTAGGCCTCGGCATTCTTCAAAGCGCGTCGCTGCTTAACCAAGTTTCAGGGGCTTCAGCCGCCCATATTGAGCTATTCGACGAGAACGCACGAGCAGTAGCAGCAGGAAGCATCCGAGGTCAGCAAGAGAGGCGCAGGGGGGTTGACAAAAAAAATGCTTCTCTTTAAAAATCTTGAAAACCTCGGTAAGAAAATTTCTGTTCGCGCTATGCTGCGGCAATTCATTGACCATGTAAGTAGACATCGAGACATTTTCCCGAACACTCACCACACTCCACGTTGTTGTCCTGGCTCAGGCTAGACCGGGATCGAAGAACGTACAACGCCGGAGTGGAAGGCCTCTCATCAGCCTTCCGGCTGGGCAACTTGTGGAAGGACGACGGCATGGTGGCCGTTGTCGCTTCGGGAGCCGGAGAACGCGGCGACACCGACCCCTTGTTCGGCACGCTCGCACCACGAGACATCGGTTTCTTCGGCCACGGCGAATCACTTTTCACTTGTCCCGCCGTCGAAGCGGCCGTGTTCGCCGCGTCGTACACGTGATGCAGTGGGCTTCTCTGAGAAATCTCTGAAGACACCGTCTTGCCGGGTGGCAGGAGTATGTAGCGGTAGGTAGAAGTCGATAACGGTTCACCCAGCATTGCCGGAGAAATGAGCCGCTGGCGACTGCTACTGCGAAGGGGCATTTGACGGCGGCGTCTTCGGCGACCACCACGCTGAAGACCAGGGTGATGCGTCCGCTCGGTGGGCTTGGTGGCGTTTACTTTGGTGTCGCGGTTCGGGCTCGAGGCTGGACTGCTCGCGGGGACTTTGGCCGAATCATCACCCCTGCCGGGCTTTCTGTCGACCCCGTATTGGCTATCACTGGCTGCAGGCTCTGTCGTAGTAGTTTCTGTGCACTTCTCACCGGTGCTACTGCTCGAAGGCTTCTCTTCGTCAGCACGTTCGGGCCGCAGGGGTGTGTTCGGTCGGCTCTGTAGGAAACGTCCCGTATTGTTAGCTTCTTTCTTTTTCTTACTTTTTTTGTTTAGGTTAATTTATCCAAACTGATTGTTAGAAGGGAAGCCGGGTAGCAAACTAGCCACGAATAGTTTTAAGAAGACCAGATATATCCTCATTGCGGAGACTGAATACGGAGAGCGATATGAAAGTACTAGAACTGAACTTTGATGAAATTGGCCAATGGTAATGTTGTTACGTACGGGGATGATTTGGTGAAACATTATGGCTAGAGGCGATGCTTAAGGTGTAACAAAGGACAGGTTAGGGGTGACAAGAACACAGAGAAAGGCTAAATGACGATTTGGCCAAACACTTCGCAAAGTATATAATGGCGACTGTATACAGGGAAGCTGGCGTATCTGTGCACGCTTGCGTTAAGCTTTCTTTTTTATTTTGTACATATCACTATTTCCTCCTCCAACACTCTGACAGAGCTCTCATTTTTTCGTCCAGCTTACATAATACCAGGTTTAGCGAAGCTTCTTACTTGGCAGAACTGAACACAAAAACAAATAACAAATAAAACAGACTGTCTACTTATGCAGACAGGAGGGAATTCAACAGCGCAGTAACATCGTTAATCCAACACCGTTAAAGAAATCGCCTGGCAATCGATCCATCACCACGCACCAGCAAAACAACATCGCGTGGCACTAAACACTCTTCTATCGTTTTCCGTGATATTCACCAACATCCTCAGTTGTCTTTCAAAAGCATGTACTCATATCGAACGTAGTTTCATCACCCGAGAGAAACATACTGATAGCAACTGAAACTTAGTTGAACACTAACGTTTCAGACGCCGAAATTTTAACCGACTTACCCGAGTTACGTGTGCTACGTAACGATCTAGAAAGCTCGCGGGGGGGGGGGGGGGCGGTTTTCTTATCGCAGTTAACCGAGGTATATCATGTTCTGTTGTACACGTCACATGAGAAATCGAATCATTATGGCTTATTTGTCGTGCTGCCCCCGTAGCAGTGCTTCTTGGCGTTTGTTACAAGCCACCGCAGAGTTATCCTGATTTTTGTCGGCATCTGAACAATAGCATAACACAACTTTTTGCTGCTTACTCAAATGCGCGCATTCTTCTCTTGGGTCACTTTAACTATTCGGATATTGAATGGCAGTATCTAAGTACTTCTTCAATAACATGTCACGCGGAGACCATGAATTTTATTGATATATGTTTAAATTTTTATCTCAGTCAGTTAGTCTCAGAACCAACCTGCGTTCCGCAAGAAACCGCAAACACCCTACATCTGATGCTAATAGCCCTGAGAACCTATCATCCATCGATTACTTCCCAGGAATCAGCGACCACAAAATCATACATGCTCTGTTCTCATTTAATTCCAATTCAATGCAAACATTTGTGAAAACAATATGTATTTACAATAAGGGAAGCTATGACGCAATAACAGAAGATCTTAACTCTTTTTTTCCGAGTACGGATCAACATTTCACACTCGCCCGATAAATTAAAACTGGTCCACATTCAAAAACAGATTAAATATGTCCACTAGCATATTTATTGCGAAGGTCACCGTTCATAGTAACCGCCATAAGCCATGGTTTACTACACATGTAAAACGACTACAAAACAAAAAGAAACGGTTGTTCCGTTCCGCCATAGCAGTGATACTCAGACCGCTTGGGAAAAATACCTCGATGGGGAAAAATCACACTTACTTGCACTTCGGAACGCCAAGCACTCATTTTATAACAATGACTTACCAGAGCTACTAATGAGCAATCCCATGCAATTTTGGCAAGTATTAAATCCTAAGCATACTCATGATATTACACTAATTAATGACTTTCATGAACCTGTCACTTACAATGAATGCGGGGAAATATTTAATAACGCATTCACATCTGTCTTTACTAGAGAACTTGACGCGCCATCACAGTTATCTTTTAACATACAAGCAACCATGTCATCTCTGACATTTCTCAAAGAAGGCGTTGCATCCATTATTGATAACATTAAACTGTCATCAGCTGGTTTGGACCTGATTAATTCAGAACTTCTTGCGAAATGTAAAATCAATTTGTGCCGCATATTTATCTTTGATTTTTGCACAGTCACTCTCCACAGGAATCATTCCAGATTACTGGAAAACGGGGAACGTCATTCCAGTGTACAAAACAGGTAGCAGAAACTCACCTTTAAATTACCGACCCATTTCATTAACTAGTGTGCCCTGTAACATTACGGAACACATCATATATTCACAAATTAGGAACTTTTTGGACTCACGCCAATTTCTTCCATCGTTCACAACGTGCCTTTCGTAAGGGCCTCTCCTGCGAAACGCAATTACTGCTTTTCCTTCACGACGTACACACTAGCTTTGACCGTAATATGAAGACTGATGCCATCTTTCTAGATTACGCGAAAGCATTCTATAAAGCTCCACACCCCCGCTTTTACTAAAGCTTTCACAGCTTAACCTACATCCTAACATTCTTTAATGGATTGAACAATTTCTAACGAATCGTTCTCAATCAGTCTTTGTTAATAGCCACCTCTCTAACACCCTTCCGGTCACATCAGGCGTGCCGCAAGGAACTGTCCTCGGTCCTCTTTCATTCCTAATATATAGTAACAATTTACCCGAGCCTGTTTCCTGCAGTACTCAAATGTCCGCCGACGACTGTGTCCCTTACCACACTATTAGTAACGTTCATCATCAAATCACTCTTCAGGAAAATATTAACAGCGTACTTAATTGGTGTGACAACTGGCTAATGTCCCTCAATCCTGCTAAATGCAAACTTGTGTCTTTTTCTCGTTGTCACAGTCCACATCGCTTCCAGTGTTCCATCGCTAACACCTAAATCGAGTTAGCACCCCATGTTATAAATATCTAGGAATAACCTTGTCTTATGATTTATCAAGGCGTATCCACATTAGTACCATCATTTCAGCATCAAACAAAATGCTCGGTTTTCTAAAGCGCCATCTTCGCCTTCCCCCCCCCCCCCCCCCCGTAATGTATAACTGCTCGCGTAAAGTCACTCATCAGACAAAAATTGGAATATTTATCTGCCGTCTGGAGCGCGCACCAAGCGTATTTAATAGATGCATTAGAAGCAGTTCAAAATCGCGCAGCTTGATTCATTCACTTTTCATACTCGTATATCAGCATTTCATCTTTGAAAGCTAAATCGGAATTCCATCATCTTTCATTGCGCCGCCGCATATCATAAAATATTTCATTCTTCACTAGATCGCCCACCTTATATAACAGCTGCAACACGCATATCTCAATGCACCATTCATCCATTTAAGGTTGCCCGCCCATCATCGTGTACTACTACTTTTTAAGGCTCGTTCTTTTATAGAGCAGCTACAGACTGCAACGGCCCTCCCCGGGACATCGCCATCATCGCTTCAACATGTACTTTTCAAGATTGCGTTAGTGATCATCTTAAATCTTAATTACTCTTCTTTGCTTGCTCGTTATATAATTAAAAAAGCCATCCCTTATGTAAGGCCATACATACCCGCCATAGCCTTACGGCCAAAACGATAGCAAATTTCAATATGCTTGTACAGCGTGGATTCACTATACCGAACTTTGCATAAAAAAGAACTAAAGCAATGCTGAGGAACACCTTTCAATTTTTGTATTCCAGGTTTTCGCAGTTTCGTCCATCATGCGACCTCATGGTGTCGAATGAAAAACCGTTGCTCGCTTTGCGTATAAAAAGAACTTATGCATTTCATCACTTGCGGTCCTTTTTTGTCAGTAATAAATGAATATTTAACCTTTCTGCCTCAAATATTTAGTATCTACGCACATCGGAGACCATCCATCTCACTATCTGACCTCATATTAAATGCAAAACATTCCTTGGCGAACATTTGCCCCTTTGACAATATCTATCCAGCCGCCTAGGTCTTGGTGCTCTCATGGTTGTTTCGTTAACTTGGTATGTAGCAAAATTGGCATAGTTTGACAAGGGTGTACGACGAACATAAATTATAGGTCATGACATGAATGGGACAACATGCGTGTCATGTAGGTCATGAAACAGCCGCCTACGTCTTTGTGTCTACCGAAATTGTCATAGTATGACAACAGTGTAGAACATAATTGATGGGCCATGACTTGAATGTCGGGACATGCGTGTCATGTAGGTCATGAAACAGCCGCCTACGTCTTGGTGCTCTCACGGTCATTCCTTTAACTTGGCAGGCACCCCTTACACTGCTTCGCATAACATCAATTCCCACAGGGCGTGGGATCTGCCGGCTTTTTTGAACCAAGGAGTTTCAATATTTATTTGTTCCTGTTAGTTAGCGCTGGAATTTAGCGTCGTACGTTCGTTGAAGTGCGTGTCACAGTTTGGTTATGTCAACATTTCTTGGACTGGCCTGTAAATGGTTCATCGTATCTATAAATAAATAAAAAAGGACGACTAACGCGAAGCGCACAACGAAATCATTACTGTACAAATTGGAATTTCATGGCATGCGTACGCCATAGATATATTAACAACTGCTTACTGCACTGCAGACATGGTTCACGGGACAGTGTTGTCTTGTTTTTGGTTTTGAGATGAGTGCAGCCCCAACCGCGTGTCCATGGTTATGCGCCAAACATTTATTGCCGCTTACGTGGGTGAATTAACTTGCAACAGCTTGTGCGTGAGCAGAAAAGCTGCAATATTTTATTTATTCGAGCAGTATCCGGCGCAGAGGCATCGACCGTCACTTGGTCAGGGTGCCAACTCACTTTCGGCCACCGTGTATATCAGAAAGCTCGCAGCTGTCGTAGCTGGCATTAACGCGGAAGCTTGTGCTAAATCTCGCGTTTCAGCTTTCGCTAAATCTCGCGTGCCGCCTTCTCAGCTAATCACTGTGGGTCTGAGCAATGATTTGAAGCATAGTATTGTTAAGAAAGGTTCGAAAGCATGCTCAGTACGAGGGCGGTTTAGACGCATGCAACTATTCCCGCTTCTTTGTTGCTCGCCGTTCCCTTAGTTCTTTGTCACGCTCCTGAGCCTTGTCGAGGACCGTGATGTTCTCAAGCGAAACCGTGGGCCTCAAGTAGTTGACATCGCTGTCGTCGCCCGTCGTCTGCTGCTGCGTGCCCCGGCTCCCATCAGTCTCCGTGGTTGTCATCGTAGTCTCGCTGTACGTGGAGGACGTGTTGGACCACACGCTGGCGTACTCGTACGTCGAAATTGAGGGCAAGTCGTAGATGATCTTGTTCTGCTCGTGGTTCGAGTCGAGCGGGGCATCCCACTGAGACTTGGCGCGCCTGATGACCATGGAGTAAGGCCCGATGCAGTCGTTGCCCGAAGGAGCGCTAATGGGCCGGCCGAACAGCCCCATCTTTTGCAGAGCGGCTGCCGCCGAAGTGAGGGTCTCGATGCGGTCGATGCGCATCACCGTCTTTTCGGCTTCCCCGACGGCGTCCTTCTCAGTGTCCTTCTTGTTTGCAGTTTTCGGTGGTGGCGCAGGTTGCGCGATGGCCCCCGTCGCTGGCGGAACTCGCGGCGAAGCTTTGCCTGCCTGGCGTTGCTGTCTCTTGGCTTCGTTGTTGTCCTCATTGCTTTCGTGGTTGGCGTCCTGAAACTCGGTGCCACCAGTGGGAGCGGAAAGGTGCGTGGCGGCCCCACCGGTTCCGTGACGGTGCTTTGGGCGCCGCCTGGCTGCTGGCCGCTGTTCTTCCTCTTCAGCAGCCCGCTGCTGCTGCTGCCGCTGCATTTCCTGCTGTCTTTGCTGAAGCAGCAGTGTCGGGAACACTGCCTCCTGGTTGGAAGAGCTGGTGCTCGACGGTAGCAGGCCGCCGTGAAGGTTTAGCGGCTCCTGGAACTGCGAGTCATCGTCGTCGCCGGTCTCGATGATGATTAGCGCCGGCATCCTAGGAGGAAAGGGGCCCATGGGACCACCGAATGGCATGCCCATTGGTCCGCCAAGGGTTATGGGGCCACCACCGAAAGGCACTGGTCCGAAAGGCCCACCACCCATGCCGAAGACCTGGAAAGGGCGCAAAGGGTCCGGCTGGTCGTAGAGGCTCAGTGGCGGATGGCTGTGCTGGAACAAGGGCGTCCTCTGTCTTTGAGGCATCTGCGCGTTGGCGGCGCGGAACGGCTGTTGGAGGTCGGCAAATCCCGACGGCGGAGCCGGATGCTGGTGAGGTCTGATACTGCTGAAGGCAGGCTGTGATTCGCCTAACGCGTCCGGAAGCGAAGGCATCGAGGTTTCCGTCAAGCTCATGACGATCGGGTTCACAGGATTCACAACGGTGCGCGGATAGTCGACCTGGGCCAGGTCTTCAGGCGGTGCTTGAAATCGCATCAAGCGACCGGTTTCCAAGTTGACGGGTATACCCGTGGCGCCCGTGAACTGGCTCATCGTTTGAGGCTGCAGCTGCGAGCCCTCTGGTGCGGCGCCCATGCCGGGATAAGGAGTTGGGGGTACGGCGTTCGCGTTCACCGCCCGATACGTCCCATCGGCTTGTTGAACGATGCAGGCCGGCTGAAAGGCAAACGGTGGAAACTGCCGCTTCAGCAAGAGTTGAAAAAAAAAACGATGCAAGAAGAAGTGGCAAGTGAGAATCTTAACTGCAGTCAGCGTAAATGCCACTTCTTGAAGCGACGCGTGGCGTTCTCGGGGATGCGGTTACCGACCGGCTCAGAAAGGCTTCAGCGCTCCGTTTGGCTTGATAATCATGTGCGTAAACTGAAGGGCATATACAACTTTGAGAATTAGTTCAGTGTTGGGATTCGTTCGGGCGCGCTTATCTGGCTATAGGAGGGCAATAGTTGTAGGATATGCCCTGTGTAATGTACGTGGTTGAACAAATATCTGTACATAGCACACCATAAGAATCAATATTTTTAACTTTACCATGACAAGCAATGGGTAACATTATTTGCTCTCATTGGAATATATTTATCGGCAATCTTGAGTCGTAACGTTTCGTCACAGACGTGCTCAATGAGTTAGGTTCAAACTTAACCTGCAGTACTTTGCATCGTTTTTTTTTGTTTTCTTGGAAGCGGCAGTTTCCTGAGGGAGTCACACCCTACATGGTGAGTTGTATTCGCAACAGACACTTTATTCGACTTTCTTTGTAATGATGCGATTAGTACTATCCCTTTTTATTTTTCTTCCACAGAAGTAGTGAGTGGATCAAACCATCAAAAAGTGGTAGCCAGAGGGAGCTGGCTGGAGCCTTTCTGCTGCCTACACCGAAGCTAGGAAGCCGTACACAGAAAGGAAACAATAGATAGACATCTTACAACATAGACGCATTTTAGCCATTCTTCGTATGATCTGTGGAAACACAAGCACTGTGTGCGCAGGTGCGAAGTCCCTCATTTACTAGGACAGGCAAAAGTGTGGACAGTTCAACATGCAGGAAAAAAGAACAGAAAGGAGCATCACGTTAGGCATTCACTCTCCGCAATGAAACTCTCTCTGACGTCTCTCCCGACTTTATTATTATTATTATTATTATTATTATTATTATTATTATTATTATTATTATTATTATTATTACTATTATTATTATTATTATTATTTGTGATACTGGCAGTCTCAGTTCTACCAAAGAAGGTAGGCATTCTATTAGCTTTATAAAGGAAGCACTTTGGAATCGTGGGAAATGTGCGCGCCGCGCATTAAATCCTAAGAACAGCACACCGTGTGCGCTCGGGGCAGTTTTGAGTGCTACTGGCCGTCGGATTTGCGGCCACTCTCTCCAGCAGATGCCAATCGATTTTCTGCTCCCTGCATTTGACGTCTTCACTTTTCGGCCTTGTTGCCAAAAACGCCATCTCCGAGTTCGCACAACGAGCGCTGCTTTCGCAACACCCGATTTCGGAGGCCATGTTGTCTAGAAGCACGGTTGCCGTTATAAAGTCAACACTCCCTCAGAAGCGCCCGCACGATTAGGCGCGCGTTACAACTTAATGGTGCCATGGAAAAGCAGAAGACCATGTCCGTACAGCAGGGGGGGGGGGGGGGGGGGGGGGAGGGTAGGGGGAGAACCACGAAACATCGGTTGCCGTGACGTGCTTTAGCGCTTATCCCATCGATTTCTTGTCTGTATATTTTACGACTAGGCTCCAATATTGTCCCACGACGCTTCCTCTCCGTTGTTCTTGCATTGTTATTTATTTTCTATTTGTGCATTCCATCCGCCACAGTTAAGAGGCCGATCAAGTGAGTTCAGTGCACAAACGCTCCTAAGTGGAGGTCGTGGCAAAAAGAACAGGTTGGCATTATTCCCTATGTTTGCGTCAATTTTATGCGTACACGACAGCTCTGCAGGAAGAAAGTGGTTCGTTGGTTGTTTTGTATTCTAATCTCCTTTCAAGCTGCCTTAATAATTTATTTCTGTTCTGCTGTAAATCTGTTGTGACTTATGACCTGCCGCAGCAACTATCCCGCAGTGTATATATATATATATATATATATATATATATATATATATATATATATATATATATATATATATCTGCTTATGTTTACGTCATTTTTATAGCTACATCATCTGTATTCTACATAAATATGCTGCTTTTATACCTTAGAGCAGAAACATATAATTTTATTTTAACTTATTGTCATTCGACATCTCTTTAAATAGTTTATTATGAGTCGTAGAGGCGATAAATGATATAAGAGACTCGAGGCTGCATTGCTGCAACAAACTATACGAACTGTTAGCCCCCTTTCAGCGAGAACGTTAGCACAAGGTGCCTTGCATAGGATGTATAACTCTTTATAGCACTGCGTGCCACTGATGTTTCACCTTGCAGTTTCCACTTAATTACGTACAACACTCCCCTTACGTACAGCAGAGTGCATTCTTGTTCTGCTTCTCAGCACGCACAACCATGACGCAGTTTGCGTATCTTTAATGCCGTAACCTGCTCTACCAAATTAAGGTACATACAAAGACCCAATTTATTTTCTTTCGAAAGCTCAAAGCTTTGTTAGGTGAATCAAGTTTGGATGCACCATCGCTATTCACATTACTTGATTGCTAGCAATTTAAAAAATAATTATCGCGTTTGCAGTTCTTTAACGAATACAATCGAAGAATCTTTTCTGGCATGCGCTTTGATACACTTTCCGCAGTGTTACGAGAAAACTTATAGCTCGAGCCTATTAGTGCCAATAAAATTAGACGAAGAGAGATTTGCCCAAATGTAGTTTCAGCATTATTTTTTTTTTATGGGGATGTAGCTTATGCCTGTTCAAATATAAAGAAATGCACTTTTCGCTCACAGTTACTACATGTACAACCATGCACTTGTGTTTTGTTTCAGAGTAATTTTGGAGAAATGATTGCACTTCACTGCACAGGTCATGTGTGCAAGTCGTCAAGTGCATACTATATTAGCTATTGGGGATTTACAACTCGTGTCACGACCGCTTGGTTAAGCTCTTATTTTCAGCAGGAGAGACCCGAAATCCCTCATGAGTTCAATTTGTAACAACCAAAATGTAGTTCCCTGAATTTCTTGGGGCCGTCGCAGAAACACAGAAAATTTCAGCTACCTGCGGCTTTATTGCGTTCAGCTCCGGGTTTGAAGCAGCATGGCTAGTGTGTTCTTGTGCAACATGACGAACAGAGCAGGTTGCAGCACAAGACGGACGCACCTGTGATACTGGTTGTACATATTATATATATATCCAAACAACGCCAGATAGGCACCGGATCTAGCCTATTTGTGTTTCTCTTATCTTCATTGGTTATCTATTGTCCCGTCGTCTGCTCTCTAACACTAGCCATGCAAACTACGCGAAAATACCAGTGCATTTATGCTGCTTGATTATCTCTTGCCCCGTCGCTTACTCTTTCACCATGTTGAACGACAACCAACTAGCCTTGTTAGGAAATTGCGGTGGGCCCATCCGAAGTAACAGCCAGCAGATTGCGACTGACATCAGGCATTCAGGAAAGTAGAACATCTCTTACCACGTCGCCTGCACTGTTCGCCATGTTGGCTTACGGTACCATTGGCACGAAAAAAAAAATGGTCGTTGTGGTTTCCGCAATCTTTAACAGACATCCTTCAATTTAGGTTTTCTGAATTAGTCATCAGAACGCTCACTCACCTGTTGCTGCTGTGCCTCCGGCGAACCGAAGCAGGAGCGAGCCACCAGCGGCATGACCATGCAAACGCCCATGACCAGTACGGCCATCATCATCACCGACATCGAGCCAAAGGAGCGCCAGAAGCTCGTCCCGAAGTCTGCAGGTGTGAAACGTACGCGTGAAACGCGTGTTCTCCGACATAAGCGGGAAACATACGCGCGAAAAGTGTGCGTTTGGCGTTCACTTCGCCTACTGTAAAAAAAAAAGAATACGAAGACACCTAAGAACTTCTTAAGATTTCAGAATGCGAAACCATTAATGTCCCATTGATTACCTCCCCCCCCCCCCCCCCCTAAGCTACGAGTTATGAACTTTGAGCTACGAACCCATCGCGGGCAAGCGAACGCGTTGAGACAAACAAGCAAGCAAACAAACAACCAAACTTTATTCAAACATCACCGTATGTTCAGGAGCGCGGTCAAAAAGCCTTCAAGAGGCGTGACTGGGCCCGTGCCTCCTACAAATGGCCCACAGCGAGAATAGCGCGGTCAAGCTATACCGGTTACATATTTGCGGTACATATGTTTTAATAATGAACATACAAAATAATTATTATTGTCTACAACAAAAAGCAAGACAAGCATATAGAAATATGTAAGCAATGACAAATATCAGTTTCCACAGTATACGGAAAACAATAATAACCTTACTGATGAAGTTGAAATATATTTCTTGTACCCCATAAAAAAAACGCCTCTATAGATATCAGCCTTGACAATCACATGCCTAAACGGCGAAGCCAACGACATCAGTGTAGCATTATCGATTTTGCTACCATTCCGCGCATTGTTAAGCTCGCGATATAGGGAATACAAAAATATAAGTAATTTGGGTTATATCTGGGTAATATGGGTAAGTATGCATAATTTTAGACGCTTGGCCAATGCCTCCTAGATAGCACAAGACCGGTACACTTCGATCCGAAACGTCATGCTACCTTACCTGGCTGCCACAGAATACAATGAGGGCGTTCTCAAGTAAGCAGCGTAATTTTTAAGTCACTACCTTCATCACTCCAGGCTTGACAAAGGAAATATTGGTCCGTATAGCAATTATGTCATAAAGCTGAGTGCACAGGCACGCTAACTACAAGGCGCTGGTCTGGCAAAGTGGCTAAGACACTCGGCTTCTGAGCGTAGGGTAGTAGGTTCGAAATCCACAACCGCTAGCGCTTTTCCTTTCGAATTCATTCTGTGTTTCATGCATCAATTTATCTATAACGACTACCGAAGTGAAGTTAGCACATGGGTGAGAGCTCGTGCAGACAAGAAAACCGCGCACAACACATGAATCCTAGAGTTAGAGAGAGGGTGACGTGGCGTCGTGGCGATGCCCTCTCCCCTCACGCAGCACCTGGCGCGCCACCACGGCAGCTGTTTTATCCTTTCGCCCGAACTGCTCTGTCGAGGCGCGCAAGTGACGTGTAATCGCAGCCAATGGTAATTGAGGTGTAGTTTCCCTGCTAAAGACGTCGGATTTCTCGCTCAACGGTCCATTTTATACTTTGGCATCAACAAAACTTTTCCTTTATATATAAACGCCATACAGGGGCGAGAAATGTATGCCGTCTGTACTCGGCGTTACAGAAACACTGCTAAACCGTATGCCTTCCACCAGCAGCATGAAAAACAAGCGCCTAACATCAGCACGAAGTATAAGCATGAAATGTGTGCTTTTTGTCTCACGTTGTTTACAGATACGCTAAAATTTATGCGTTGTACCATAAGCGTGAGACACAAGCGTCAAGTGCGAGCGTGAAGCATAGGCTTGAACTGTTGTAGCCAAGTTCATGCCGTCCGCGTTCCCTTCGCCTATAACAGCAGAAAGGTGACACAATAAATGACTTTTGGCGGCATCGACTAGACAGTTAAATGTCAATTTGTATACGTTTGGGGGGAAAAACTTAACCGGAGACGAGAAAATTAAACCAAAGCTCAACAGTTCGTCTATGTCTTTCATAACTGAAAGCTTACCACGTTAGTGACGCAGAAATCATGCATAATTGATGTCAAATCCTGATAATTTACAAAAGAAAGAGAACGTAAACAATTGGTAAGAATAGTGCGGAAGATAGACTTATTGTACCCCGCAAGAACGCTTACACAGATGCCTGTGTAACGCTTCAAGAGCCTAAACAACCAAGCCAACGACATCAGTGTGACATTATGAATTTTACTGTAATTCTGCAAAATTTGAAGCTTCAGTAATGCAACGAAGGTTGTTCAAAATCCTCTATTTTTTTCATTCCTTGCACAAACCATTGCTGTCTCTTTATACTCATAAGACGTTCAGCAGCCTCGAGCATACTTTCCATATCAAAGACGTAACAGTAAATGCGGAAGCTTCAGCGTGGTGCGGCCATTCATAATGCGATTGTCTTAGTTGCAGTTGAAGTAACTTAGCCTACCAGTTGAGAGGAAGCTTTATTTAGTTCAGGCCCAATTCCGATGCCGCCTATGCGAATACATGTAAAACGGAGAAACGTTTTTCCGAGAAATCAATCAATCAAAAGATCAATCAAGCAACCTCAACTAAAGATGCCTCCTTTGGGTCCCTGTAACATAATGTCTGCTGTTTTCTTGGAGCTCTGGCCTGTATACTTGCCGCCATCGACACGGTCACTGAAAACGTTCCCACTTCTTTCTCTTATGGCACAAGAGGACGCTGAAGTTGCTTGGTGTGCAGCATGGACGGAAAAGTAGCTGGTTAAACAGTTGACGATAACGCATTCACAAAACCGCATGCCTTTGCAAAAATGAAATTTGAAGGGTTGAGGGAAAAAGACTAGTTCCCCAGCACCAATATGAAGAACACGAAAACGGTGAAATAATTTTTTCTTCAGCAGCCACAGCACCCATATTCATGAGATTTGTTGCATTTGAAAGAAAAAGGTAAACTATTGTGACTGTAGCCCAGACATTTGTTTTTTTTTTATGTAGGACGTTACTCTTTTCAGAAAAGTTCTTAAAGTGGCAATATAAAATAAGAAACACGACTATCAATTCAATACAGAAAATTCAAAAGGGCTGTCACAGTGTTTTAAGTTGCATATAATGCGACATCTCAAGCAAACATAATTTATATGTTAAACCGCTGTTGCATGTACCACTAACTTCTGAATAAGGCTTTTGCAAGAAACTCCTCAAAAGTGCAGAAGTTTCACGCAGGCTGACAATTCATTTAACAAAATTGGCCGTTTTAGATGCTCTAGGGGATGCAGTTCATGCCGCTGCGATATCTTTTTATGGTGCACAGATCCAGATTTCTAAATACCCGAGTAAACCGCGGAAAAAAATAATTACGCCACGCATAGCGTGATGAAAGCAATTGTATGTTTTTGTTTTAAGATGCATTAACATTCTCTTTTTCAGTGGAAGCCACGCCACGAACTCAAAAATTCTCAGATATAGTTTATCGTCTTTTATTAGCCGGATAATTAGCATACAAAAATATTACCCGTTTCTCAAGAGAACCATATTGTCGAACACCACAGGCCTCAAAACCGTTTTTTATACAGGGTGACCCAACTATCATACCGCAAGATTTAAAGATACGCAAATGCCACGTAGCTGGACAGAACCAAGTTAATATTGCTTGCCGTTCCTTGAAGATCCTTAGATTATCAGAATGAAAAAAGTGCATAGCAACTTGAAAAAACTCTCGATACAGCTTTCTGTTTCTCAATACGTGCTACACAGAAGTGTTTTCCCCAGCGTGAAAGAAGCCCGCGAATATGCGCAAAGTGCTTCGAGCGGGAAGTGGCGCGGCAATTTTTGCGTGTATCGGCGGACTCCTTCAACGCTCGCAATTGTAAGTGAGCTGTAGTAGGAAACGTAAGAGGGCTAGCGGACAATCTCTTACGCAAACAAGAACACGACACGGGAGCTGTGTCTCGTTCTTCTTTGCCAAAGTCCTTGTCCGTTCTGCGCTGTTACTTTCCAAAATCAAGAGTTTGAACGGTGCAACCCGCGCAGGCAACTTTTTTTTTTAAATTGGTGCAGTTAATTAATAAGAAACACCGTGGGTGTATATATATATATATATATAGTTCAATGAGAAGTTCTGTGGGTCCGGTGCATAGGTGGTTTTAGAAACGAAGGTGCACACTTATGAAAATTGCATCTTTAATGTTTTTAACGTTTCGGCCGTGGTTTTATTCTGACGAAGGCCGTGCCACGGCCGAAACGTTAAAAACATTAAAGATGCAATTTTCGTAAGTGTGCACCTTCGTTTCCATAGCTATATATGTATATATATATATATATATATGTGTATATATGAACGGCTTGACACTGTCAGCTGGGACACCCTCTATACTCTAAATGTACGGTTGTTTGGCGAAAACTCACGAGAGAATTTGCTCGAGTGGACGAGTGTACGCGGCATAAACGCGGCCAAATCAAATTTTGTTTTTCTCTCGGGCTTTCACGCTAGGCGGACTCGCGATCCAGCCTCGAGGAGCTCAGACACACGCGAAAGCTTTGTTACCGTGAAACACCAAAGCACGAGTCGCGAAACACCCCGAGCGCTCTTTTAAGCTTCGACACCCCAGACGTGGCACGCGGGACACTCGCGACAGGCGAAAGAAAGTTGCTCGTAGAAATGTAGAACTCGTGCAAACGTAGAAACTCGTGCAAGTACTTTGCACTCACCGCATTTCTCGTCGCTGTTATCGCCGCAGTTGTTGTGGCCGTCGCACGCGAAGTTGTCGGCGACACAGCGGTGGTTGGCGCACTTGAACTGGCTGAAAGTGCAGAACGTTGTTCCGGCTGTGCCCAGAAGAAAAGTAAACATGAGAGAGCCACTGTCTCTGCGTCTGTATAAAGAGCGCGGCTGTTAGGCACCTGTTCCTGCCGAGAGCACCAACGTAACCGAGCGAGCGAGCGCGGTTTAATTGTTTAATTGCTTCAACGTTTAATGCAGAACGAACGTTTAACTTTAAACGTTAGGTAACGTTTACTTCCTAACCGAAGTTAAACGTTACCTTGCGTGCACCGCTGCCCTTTGTCTGCGTAGTGAACAGAACACAGTGTAAGGTGCTTGCTTGAGTCGTTGCTGTGCGCCATACTTAACCTCCCAGTGGCTGAGCACATTCATTGTCTCATATGGCACATGGCAGCGTCGCACATTTAATAAGCTTTAATCGAATTACGCAGATGTGCGTGCCAAAACCACAATCAGATTATGAGGCACGCCGTAGTGGCGAACTCCGGCTTAATTTTGACACCGTTGCTCTCTTTAACGTGTCCCTAAATCTCGGTGCACGAGTGTGTTTTTTTTATTTCGACCCCTCGAAATGCGGCGGCCACGGACGGGACCTCGAGCAAGTACATAGCAGCAAAGCTACTGCGCCGGCCACAGAAGTGTTGATTTGACGTATGGCCACTTCCGTAGTGTCGCCTAGACCGTACGGTGAACTTTATTGCGGCTCTGCTTCTGCACGCCCTGCCTAAGATTTGGACTTGGCATATTTGCATGGTGGTTATTTTTCAGAAATAACAGAAACGTGCTGTACCGTACCTTGAGCTTTATTTATCCCCTTTGCCTGCAACCGCTGCATTGTCTATAGTAGTAGCGTTTCCTTGCCTTCTTACCTCATCTTTTTCCTATTCACCCTCCCCCCTCGTATTGGAACTCGGAGCGGAGTGCCAAGGCTGTTACTCACTCGTGTCGCGACAGCTTCTGTTCTACCCATTCTCTTCTTCCTCTCCCCCCTTCTCTCTACCATTCTATCTAGCTTCCCCCTGGACTTACACGTTAGTAGAAAGGAAAGCGTTGCAATATCTCCAATGCTTTGCGGAGGGTCATAGATAATTACAGCAGTCAAGAGGCTATTGTGCCGACTCCCAGGGAGCTCCAGGGGGCATTGTGCATATTCGTTGCGGTACAAAGGTCCACACGAGTTTATCGCGTCGCCTTTTCTTTTCTGCCGCGCTCCTGTCCCGTATAGACACGCTCTGAACCGGCTCTCAACAGTTTCCGACGCGGTGTGCCAGACAGCAGTAGCAGTGAGAAAGTCGAAGGAAGGGGCCAAGGTAGCTTCGCTTTAAAAAGCGCCTAGAGAGAAGAGAGCGCGACGAGGGAAGCGGAGGAGGGGGAAGGATGGCGAAGCCGTGAGAAGAAAAGCCTGGTGCCGTGCACGGAGGAAGGAAACTCAGGAGAGGCTCTGACGTCACTCTTTGTGAAGCGAAAGTGAAGCCGGAAGTTGGCGTTGCTCATGGCGTTGCTCCGCCTATCGGGCCAGCTCTCCTCTCTTGTTTACATTTCTCGCGAAACCACGCCGCGCTGCGCGCAACCGTACTGCTCGGACCCGCGAGCTCCGCAGCAATACTAAACAGTCGTTAGTACGTTAGCATGATTCCGCCAAAGAGGGCAAAATTTCCCGCGGATATTCCTTCGTCCGTTGCCATTGCCGTGGCGCGGTACATTGCGTACAGTGTTGCAGGCGCGTTCATTTCACGAACTTTTGTTCCTTCTGTCCCACCTGGCCCCAGCAACATCCGGTAGAGCTCGGTCCAGATAACGCAGCGCAACAAAACATGGAGACCAGCGCAAACCTGCCCGCACGGCGCCTTTGCCACGGTACGAAACCTACGGAGCAACACGTGTGAGCGCACAGAACAATAACAAAGCCGCCATTGTGGCCCGAAAGGTGGGGCCACTACAGCAAAGAATAAAAAAAACAGCAAAACAAAGGAGAACCTACTACGTCATTTCCTCCACACTTCTATCCTAGCGCGCGGAGGGGGTAGGGCCTCTCCTCAGTTTCCTTCCGCCAAGGTGCCGCGCCACATGCGCACTGCGGCGACGATGACCGCGAGATGGCGCCAGAGAAGTGCGCGTCGTCTCTATGGAAACGAAGCGCTGCGTTAGTGGAGGTTTCTCTGCGGCGGCTGCTGCGAATCGCGCCCACGCGCTGCCTCTCGTGATGTCCCGATTAGCGAGGCAGTCGCGCCACACTTCGCTCCGTTTGCAACCTGCCGCACGAGACAGACTGCCCGCGCTAGTCATTACATCGCGAAATGAAAACACGTATAGAGCTGGGCTAAAATTTCGGATTAGGAAGTATCGTAATCGTCGGTGAATTTTTTATGCGCGTTAATCACGTTATTTTTGAACCACAATGCTAGAGTTCGCTCGTTGTTGACAAAGTCTCTAAAAGTTTGGGCGAGATTTTAGTCACCTTAAAGGGACACTAAAGAGAAAAATAATATCTTCTGCATCAGTAAATTACCCTTCTACGACACTAAAAACAACACTCTTACCGTAATAAGACGCTTGGTAAGCCAGAAAAAGCGCAAGAACGAAAGACGGGTGGCGACTCCTTGAAGTTTCCGCACCTGGTCTCTGTGACATCAAGGATTTTGATGGCATCGTCTAGGGCCTACTTATACAGCGGTACAGATTGACTGCATTGTGTTCTAAAGGAACCAAATATTAAACATAGCAAGTTTCGGGAACCTTTACTCAGGCACTGTGGCCCAAATGCGAAAACATACTTTGGAATCCCTGATGTCACACTGACGTACAGGCGTTGGGGTTTCGGCGCGAAATTCAAATACTCATACTTCGACCTTCATTTTCTCATCTAATAATGAAGCTATTATTTTGAAATGACAGCCTGCAGGGTTTCCAAAACAATGCTTTATTAGTCTAAACTGATTTATTGTTTCACTTTAGTGTCCCTTTAACAACTCTTCCTTAATGTAGAGTTAGACAATGTTAAATGACATTTTCAGTGTTGGACATGGCCAGGTATTTGTCCTACCGCAATTATTCAAAAAACTGAAGCTAACTTCGACGCATCGCTTTTACTTTATTTCCGCATAGAACATATGCTTATCCGTTTCTAGCTACTTGCAAAGGCACTACAGGGCGCATTAAAGCTGTTTTTTTAGGCTACGCACAATCTAGAGACTTCATAACGTTTACGAAGGTGGCGGGTCATTTTCCCGTAGAGCACTGACTTTTGGTTCGCAACCCCAGAAAGAAATACAGAGAAAGAGTCCTAAATATAATAAGGAAGTCGTGTAGGAAGAAGTAACCCTTCCGCACCACAAGAAATGGCCACATATTGTACCCAGTCTTCCTAGAAAAATTGCGCGCAGGCAAGCCACGTTTACAGTGCAAGCCTATATCACCCGAAACTCCTTCAAAATTACCCTACGCGTTGCTGCTACCCAGCTCAAGTGATTCTTTCAACTGATGTCTTTTTGTGTCATTTTTTGTTACTCGCGCACTGACCGCCTGACGGGCTCTTCTAAAGCCACAAGGACATGCCGCCAACGACATCCCTTAATGCTCCCTAACCTCTCGCTTCCCCAACATCCTGCCATCCCCCTTCTTTTTCTTATTCTTTTTTCTTTCTTGGTGTCTTCCTTTTCTCCATTTCTTTCTATTCTTTTCTCCCCACCTACCCACCCTCCCGCTCTTGTCCCCTCGTCTTAAGAACCACGCTTACAGATGTCAGGCGACAGCGCTCATTCTTTTTGAAGTCTCTCCCTTTACAATCAGCCGCCACCGACAACAACCGCACGTGACGTCACTCATAACCCTTTAAAACTAACATGCCGAGGATGACGAGGCCGCCTTTGACGAGGATAGGTCCTCCTCTCGAAACGTTGGCCAGCCTTTCTGAGGCACCTTATCCCTGTCTATATCCTTTATACCACCGAAAATAAGAAGAAAGACTACACAGGGACCATCTAGTGTCAAAAACCTGCAACAAGAAGGTAAATGACGGGTGTATAATCATCAACAGTTCAGAGCGAAGCTGTAATTTTGCTCATGAAGACTGTACCCGCCAGCGACAAAGAAATCATTGAAACAAATATTTAAGTAAGTTGCTATTATCGTCATCATAATTAACGGATTCTTCCAAAAAATATTCGGATAGGGTTCTGGTGACAATGTCCAAAAGAAAGCTACCATCCCACCACAGCGGTGAGATACGTCACTTGCGACCCAACCTACGCTGTGTCTGCTGGGATTGAGGAACAAAGGGATGCAAAACTAAATGCGAAAAATTTGGCAAGATGCGGAACCTTCATTGTGCTCTACCACTTCAAATGCCTACCTAAATCTTTTGATTGTGCTAAAAAGCACGCAAGCGTCAATTCTTAAGCAAGCGAACGAGTGGAAGAAAAAACGAAACAACAACATTCCATTGCCTGTGCTTTGCGCATGTCCAGCGGGCGCAAGTACTAGAGTTTTATGCATAAAAGAACCGCTTCTTCATAGTGCTTCTGTCTTTGATAGCACAGCACAGCCTAATCCATCGTTTAGTGTGGTGTGTACAAATGCTCGAGGAACCCTAACAAGGACGAGCGTTATTTGTAGAACAGTCAGTACACTTCCTCATATTTTTGCAACACTTCATTCCAAGATGCAACGGTTAGCGAATGCGTAATACCCATCATTCGCATTGCTTCATGGAAAGCAGTATTTTTACTACATTTATTTTGAATAACTTCTGATAAATACATACATACTACCGATGTCATAAAGCAACTCTTATTAAAATGGTACGGAATGATTGGATTAGGATGTTTATTAGGTACTGTATTTTTGGCTCTACATACATACTTCTGTAGGAAGAAGCAACCCTTCCGCACCACAAGAAATGGCCAAAAATTGTCCTAGAAATATTACATACATACATACATACATACATACATACATACATACATACATACATACATACATACATACATACATACATACATACATACATACATACATACATACATACATACAAGGACACCGACGGCCCGATTTTTAGCAGTCATAATTTAGGAAGCCAACAAACGAAGAATCAAGGACAACATAGGGTAAATTACTTATATGACTAATAATAATTGATAATAATTGATAACAATAATATTATGACTAATAATAATAATAAATAATAATTGGGCCCTGGGTTTCCTTTCCTCTCGTTCATTGCATAGCGAGGCCTCGAACTCGGCAGCATTAATACCTTTAGGTAGGATGTGTGGGTTTATAGACCAGTTGCCGTCGCCCAATATGATCGAAAATAATCACGTACACGTGACGCCTACGGCAAGAAAAGGATGTTCCGCATCCGGCCTCAAGGCCATGTGGTGTGGCGCTGGCTAACGCTGCCAAGTTTAATTATAGTAGTTAAACATAAATACCCCTGGAACTGGACAGGAAAATGGCGCCGAGGCTACTCAATTGGTAAGAGCATTGTACACGTAATGCGAAGGCGTGCGTTCATGCCACACCTGCGGCTAGTTTTTTATCCACTCTCATTTTCATTAATTTATCGTTCTTTTAATTCAATTAATAAGTACAAGCAATTCCGCCTGTGTTATCCTTGGAGTCTTTGTTTGTTGGCTTATAATATTTAGAGAGGTATCTCAAAAGTGGTGTTAGCCTTAGGCGTTTTGCTAAGTAGAGATCACTTTCCTACTTTCCAGCTTCTACGTAACAATGGAAATATGTGCCCTAAAGTAAATAATAAAAAGCTAATTCGTAGATATCTTAATTAGCGGCCCGAGCAGTGCCAGTTTCCACGCAGATAAGTTCTACAACTTCCAGAAACTGGCCTGCAAAGGCGGAACGGCACTATCTGTGAAAAGTAATTTTTTTGTAAATCTTTCCGAACTAAAGTTTTATTTCATTTTATATCTGTTTGGTACTGCCACTATGACAGCGGTTCTATAAGGAAGCCAGGACCTCGACAGGCCTATTCGTATTTCGTCCAGGCTTACTAAATTATGACGAAGTTTAACGTACCGAAACAGCACATCAACTTGTGAGTGACACCGTAATAGGAGCCTCCATAATAATTTAGACAATCTGGGTTACTTGAACATGCCACCTAATTCTAAGAAAATGACTGTTTCTACATTGCGCCCCCATCTGCATGCAGCTGCCCTGGCAGGCAATCGAACCCACGACCTCAGCAGCAGAACGCCATATCGACAGAGCCACATCGACAGGTAAAAGAACGCATAAATTTCAAACTTCGAACACATAACTTCATAAAAAAGCAGGCCTTCACATACGCCCCGAGCTATTGGATCTGCTCGTCTGCACTAGACTTAACAACAAGGTCTAGAACTGACTAAGTTGGTGTGTGTTTGAAATATTGAAACCAGCAAAACCCAAAACGTACATAAGCACAACATGTCGAAGGGGCAAAACTGGAACTAAAAAACTGCCGCAGGTACCCAGCACCTCTACCACTTGAGACAACAGCCAACCGAACGCCTTATTTTGAACGTGCGCGTGTGAGCGAAAGAGAAAGACGAAGATGAGAGGTGACGACGATTATGCGCATGTCAAAACAATGAAGTCCACACTTTGCGTTCGCACTGCATTCGTTGTTTACCATAATAAAACACTTCCGCTATTCCTTCCAGCCACGTGCCGTCGTCTCCTTGTTTGCGGAAGTTAGGCTTTTGACTGGTTTTCAACTTTCAATCACATCTTCAGCATAGCTGCACCGATTTAATAAATGCTCGGCCAAGGGGTCCCATTTCCCTCCCAGTAGGTTCGATTAATAATCGGTCCCACACTTCATCCGCAATCAGTCTATGGCACTACAGGACCCGCCGCTGGGCCCCCGCTAACAATGTACTATTGCTTTCGCCGCCTAACGAGATTCAGGCGATTAAACTCCCACGACTCCGAGTGATCCGCAGGTACGCGTCCGTGACGACTTCCCCGAGCTCGAAGAGCAGCGGTCCTGACGAGAACACACGGAACAGGCGATGACGTCAGCGTAAGACAATGAAGGCTGCGAGTACAGGCCGGACAGAGAGAGTGTGGAGGTGGAGCTCGACTACGTGGACAGCTCGTGACGGTCGGCTTAATAAAATCTTGCTTGAACTTGGCCGCGCTTTCAGGCATGCCAACGCCGCGTTCTCGTGGACGTGGTGGTCAGCATATTAAAATCTCCCTTGAACTCGTCCCCGCTTTCATGCCGGCCAACGGCGCACGCTTTGCGGCTGCAGACATGAGTTGAGGCTCACGGAGAGAGGGAAAAGGGCAAACCGGAAAGAGATATAAAGAGAATGAAAAGCAGGATATCTTGAAAGTTCTTATTCAAGTGTCTCTACCATAGGTGACCTTGTTGACGCTTCGCGGAAATTTTGGAAACGTCTTCAGGGAAGAAAAGGCGAGAAAGCGATTGCAAACATCCGTCAGCTGTGGGCACAGTCGACGCCATTCGGAAGATGAAAGCATTTCTGAGCTCCCGCAAGGTTGACCGCGAAGGTACGGGTTAGTTATAGCCAGAGTTGGATAAATTGAAAGGAAAATCTCAGGAGGCTATCCGCACCAGTAGGCAAGGCTACAAAATGCATATCGCATTCGGCTGAAGGCACGGCCAGACGCCAAACGAAATCTCTCTTAAGGCATTGTTGTCTTCATTAGTTTCATTGACATTTTTCTTTATTCATGCATTTGAAAAATGGAGGACGCCTAAACTTGGCCTTTATGAGTGGAACGCGATAGCATTGAAACATCCCTGACTGCTTCTCACACTTTCCGAACGCCGAGACGCGCTCGCCGAGTCAGCACGGATCCACATCTGCTCCTCGAAGTTTTCACCCTATCAACGGAACCTTCTTCGATAGGACTGCAAGCTTGTGCTAGGAAGACGTCTCAAGGTACCCACCTTCCGGTGAGACGAACTTTTCATCGTTTCTGTGCAATTAATGGAAGAACTTGGCCGGCCTAGCCAGCCGCCGGCCACTAAGCCTAGGCTGGATGCCACCTCGACATCACCGACGCCACGTGCGTTCGTGGGCTTCTGAAGCATGGAAATCGAGCAAGCAGCGGCGTCCGCTTCGACACTCGGCCACTGGCGCACCGCAGGGACAACGCCGTGCCAGCAACAAGCCACCACTGTGATTGTTAAATTCACGGCATGCCTGAACCTTGCTGCAATCGACGTCGGTAGCCTCGGCAACGCTATCCGCTCGGCGGCAGGCCTCAACACAGTGGAACGCAGCGACACATCAAAATCCGCACCACACAAAACCTGGTGGCCGTTGACACCTATCGTCGATCTGCTGCCGACAAGCTCGCGGAACTAAAGAGCATAACTATCAACGATGCAGCTTACGAGACAAACACCTACGTGGCCGCTGATCCTATGAAAGCACGCGGCGTCATACATGGAATACCCACCTCGGTCTCCGACCGAGCTTAAGAGTATTGTGGAAGTAGAACAAGCGAAACTCCTGACAATCCGCCGAATAGGCACGTCCAACACCGTGATGGTGACGGTGGAGGGCCCGCGTTTACCCAGATTTGCCCTTATTAATCGCGTTTTCCAGCGCCTCTACCCATTTCGACAGAGAAGTTCGCTGTGCTCGCACTGCTTCATGCTCGGTCACGCCACCGACGTATGCCCAAATCGTTCGACGTATTGCATGTGCCATCAATGCAGTAGAACATTTCCCAGTGCGCAAAGCAACCTCCCCTTGAGTGCTTCCCCTACTGCCATAATTGCGGCGGTGAACATTCGCCGACTTCGAAAGACTGCCCAGCAAGAAAAGAAGCGGACCGCGCGGCGCGTTCGCGGGCATCCAAGCACCGTCACCGACGGATACGCAACTTGAAACCCTTCCAGTATACATCAGATTTCCCTGAATTCCCACAGGGGACACACCGTCCCCGTCAACAGGACACAAGAGCCACTATAAGTGACAAGACCCCAGACACCTCCATCGCTACTTCCAACCGGTTTTCCGTGCTTCGCCAGACGAGTTGCAGCCGGAGTCGCAGTCGCAGCCGCAGCCGCGGCCGCAGCCGAAGTCGCAGTGCCAACCAAACCATCACAAAAAGATCTCCAAATGGAAGCCCGCCGTCTAAGGCCGCCAAGCGATCTACCACTCCGGAGCCGAAACGTCCCAGAAATGACAAGAGCCAGCCAGCCTCTGATAACGGTGAGCCAGTCCGTCCAAACCTACCTACTAATTCCTCACAATCCTCACCTAACACTTCACAGTCAACCCGTTCTATTTTACGGACTCCAGTTCTTCATTACTCGTACTCTCAAGCTCTGCAGCGCCCTATGACACCATCTATAACACCATCGCACATGCCGGACCAAAGAAGCATGCAGTGCCTTGAACGAGCGGTCCAGGTTTTAACGGCTAAAGTAGACAGCCTCGCGAACGAGGTTGCAGTGATTCGCACGATACAGGCTGAAATGCAATATCTGATGCACGCAATGCACGCACTGATGTCGTCGTTCAACAGCTAGTAGCCAACGCGGAAATATTCGCGCGTGCAAAGACATCCACGCAGTCCAAGGTCGATGAGCCCTCCGGCTCGGCAAATCTGTAATATGGCAGGCCCTAATCGACCTCTAGTAATATGGCAATGGAATTGCAGGAGCCTTCGAAGGAAGAAGGCTCTCTTACAACAATTCATCTGCCGAGAAGCGCAGAAACCAGATATCCTTTTAATTCAAGAAGCTTGCGGACTTATATCATTACCGGGATATGAACACTTTACCCAAGGAAGTATTACTAAACGAGACAAAAGACCTCCACAGGGTGTGACCGTTCCCATTACCACTGTAACCTACGTGACCAAACATATTCCAGCTATACAAATCGATACTGATTCCATAAACAATTCGACTCAAGAGCACGTTACTGTCCAATGCCGCTTCGGCAGCCGTGACGTTCTAATTATCAATGCATACTGGGTCCCAAGGCTCGACTGTCCTCTGAAATGGTTGGAAACGTACACAAAGCTACATAAGGACAAAGACATTATTATAGCTGGGGATTTCAATATACATAACATATCATGGGGCTACCAGCGCACAACTAAAGCAGGGCAGCGCCTCGAAAGAAAAATAAGTATAAATAAAAAAAACAAGTATACGTTTTTTAATGACACAACCGAGCCCACGCGCCAAGGAAACAGTGTCGAACGTGACTCTAACCCCGACTTAAGCTGGTACCGCGGAATCGGGAATGTAACTTGGGCGAATCTTCACGAAAGTCTTGGAAGTGACCATTACATCATTGAAGTTACTCTAAGCATCCCTCGCTCTAAGGCTCGCCTTGCTAACACAGCTTCCAATACACAACTTACTGACTGGCACCGATTCCGATCAGACCTAGACAGGGCCGACGAACAGCCGGACCTACATTCATGGGTGAAGGACATTAGCGAGACGAGGAAAAAGTACTGCAAAATGATTTCGCGCACTGCTGAAAACCCACACATAGACTCTCATCTGCTTAACTTATGGGATAAAAGACACAGGATAGTGCAGAATTGGAAGAAACATAAACAGAATCATGGCCTTCACAAACTTATTGAGCAAATAACATTAGAAGCCCAAGAATACGCGCAAAAACTTTGCACTGAAAACTGGTTAGAAGCATGTGACAAGCTCAACGGCCGCCTACATACTGCGAGAGTGTGGAATATCTTAAGATCACTTTTGGGCTAAGGAAAACCACGACACACCATGGACAAGATAATGATGAGCTCTGGCCAGACAAGCGAAGAAATAGCTGATGAAATTCGTCAGACGTTCTATCCCTTGGACCAAAATGCAGAACAACTTCCGTATTACCCAACTGAGTCACTCGAAGAGAGTACAACAGGCATAAACAGCCTGTTTACTTTAGCTGAGCTACATACGGCTCTCTCTTTGCTGAAACGAAACACAACGCCTGGCAAAGATGGGATTACTTATAGTACACTTCGTAACTTACCCTCTTCTCAGTTAGAACAACTTTTAGAATACATCAACAATATTTGGGAATCCGGAAACCTTCCAGAGGAATGGAAAACGGCAACAATAATACCAATCCCGAAACCCGGCAAACCGGCCAACTGTATCACAAACCTACGTCCTATATCTTTAACGTCGTGTGTAAGCAAACTGATGGAACGCATGGCCCTTAACCGTCTCAACTGGCACTTAGAAAACAGCAGTGTTTTTCCTTACACAAGGACAGGCTTTATATCACATGTCAGCACTCAGGATACCATGCTTCGTATCTCGGAAGATGTGTATGAATATCACAGTCTCGTACAAACCAGAGTAATCGCAGGTGTAGATATACACAAGGCGTTCGACCACGTGAAACACTCCGCTATCCTCAAGAACCTCTTGACCTTACGAACCGGCGCCCGCTTCTACAATTATATTAAAGATTTTCTTACCGGTCGCTCTATACAAATTCAAATCAATGGAGAGCTTTCAGCGCCATACCCTCTGAGTACAGGAGTCCCTCAAGGCTCAGTCCTATCACCCACTCTCTTCAATATTGCTTTGCTCGATCTGCCTGCCCGGCTCTCTTTCATCGCACTACTCGAACACAATATTTATGCAGACGATATTACTTCATGGTGTTGCAAGGGGTCCCTAGGAGAACAGGAGCACACCATCCAGTCAGGCTTAGATACCATTCACGAATACGTTAACGGTATTGGGCTTAAGTGTTCTCCAACAAAATCTGAGTACATAGTAGTAACTAATCAAATAGGCCGCCGCACGGAAGAGCAGCGCCAAAGCATCAGTCTCCATATCGAACACACTGAAATACCGCGCCGATCTAACATCAAAATACTGGGCTTTATCCTTCAGGATGACGGTAGAGCTGAAGTCTGGTTGGAAAAAACGATCCGACAACTAAACCAGATATACCACATGCTACCTAGAGTAACACGTAAACACAGAGGACTAAAGGAGCAACAACTTCGAAGGATTATTGAAGCACTTGTCTACTCCCGTGTGCTCTACCAACTTCCATATCAATCTCTCACCAAGACCCAGCACTCCAAATTAGAAACGGCGCTCCACAAATATACGAGATTAGCTTTAGGAGTACCTCGATTTGCCGCAAACGACCTTGTGGCCGCCACTGGGCTTTTCAACACACTTGATGAACGCATTACAATTTGCAGACAAGCGCAAATTCAAAGGCTTCAAACATCCCCACAAGGGCGCAAACTGCTCGAACATCAAGGATATCAGACAGGTGCCCTACCGCCTTTTCCACCGTTGTATTCACCACCATGGGACTCACTACCCAGATTCACGGTCCTACCCATACCACAACATATGCAGCCGCACAAGAACGAAGCTCGCCGCTCCCAGTTAGTCAAACTAATAAATAGGGAAAACCCACTACCAGACACTACGTATTATTATACGGACGCTAGTCACTCGGAGGGTAGATGTCTAACTGCTGTAGTCGGCCCTGATGACGAGCATGTAAACGCACACATAGGAGTCCCCGACCCATCCGACACCGAGGCTCTTGCTATTCTCGAAGCAGTCACCCGGCCTCATCATCCTACCCAACGCATCTTAATTCGCACCGATAGCCAAGATGCATGCCGCATGTTTCGCGACAACTTGCTACCTGAGCATATACACAGCCTACTTCAATGTCACTTGGATGCACACCCTTCGCTCTGTGTTACCTTGCAGTGGATACCTTGGCACCAAGGCATGGGGGGGAACTCCCGAGCTCATGAGCTCACCCGCGTAGTTAGTTTTCCGTGTCCCCCATGCCTATGGCCATCCGAATTTAACCCAAGGGAACACAAAAAGACTTTGCACAAGGAGCGCACATCACTTTTAAAGCAACTTCGCGCCAAGGCCGTCGCCTTTATAACTCCTCCTGCTAACCTCTAGCGAGAAGACAGCGCTATTCTCCGAAGACTTCAAACAAGCTCAATAGTGACTCCTCTTTTCCGTCACTATATTCAAGGCCTATCTGGGCCACCGAAATGCCCGAAATGCATGGAATATCCGTCCCTAGAACATTGTCTATGGCATTGCCCTCACACTCAACCCAAACTGCAGTCAGCCCTCTCTAACATTCCCACTAACATCAAACCACGGTCATGGACGGACTGGCTCACTCCACCACCCCATGCAACTAACATTCTCCTGCCGGTGCTTATCCAGCGCGTCAGAGACGTGTTGGGTGAGGACTGGTAGCTGACCGACCAGGGTTGAGCGCCGGACGCTGGCGTAAAAATAAAATTTTTTTTCTCTCTCTCTCTCACTTCCCGTCAACTGCAGCGTATCTAAGCGTAATGTTTACCGGCAAACGCTGGGCGGCGAACGCTACGCTCGAACGCGAGCTTTTAGAGAAACGCGGTCTCGTGCGTGCGCCGATCCCGGAGGGAGCGCAGAGTAGCGCCAAAAATTGTATCATTTTCAGGTTTTTGTTTTTGTTTCGCTCTTTCAATATTTACGCCTGAGAAGGTTTAATATAAAAGGCACGCGGTATCGGTGTTTTGTTTCATTACATTTGTTTGTGGGCTGTCATTTTCAAATTCCGAGGAATAACTTTGTCGAGCCAAGGTACGAGGTACAAGACAAGGTACGAGCAACTTTAGGGATACGATGCTGCTGCAATATAACCCGCATATACCGCATGTCATACAGCGAGGAGTGGCATACACATATACCAAAATATATACGGAAATTTTCTCTCACGCAGAACTCCGCCGTCGCCGGGCCCGTCACCGGATTTTCTCTGACATGGGGTCCTTAACGCTATTGCGTTAAAATATCTCTTTTTCTTGTTGTATGGGACAGGCGTGTGGTGTAGCCGAGGTGCGCTACGCCTCCATCTCTGCACAGGAACTCATGTGTAGCCGAAGAGAACACAACTACAAAAAACCCTGCTGTTATTGGCGAGGGCACCTTGCACTGGTCAGAGGGCACTAAGGCTCTTCTACGGCATAGACCGCCAGGCATGATAATAAAATGAAACGACATTCCGAATTAAAAAAAAACGCATTTTCAATGGTAACAGGTGATGCTAAAGTGACAGGGTCACGGGATGAAAACAGCTTTTGCTGTGTTTGTCCTGTATGTCCCTACCGGTTTCGCGCTGCCTGTTACCATAGAACGACACCAACTATCCCGACCGCATAGCTTGTTAAGTTGTGCTTCACCGCTCGTTTGAGCATTGTGCTCGTTTGAACATTGTGCATCAAGCTACGCCAAGCCGAAGCTCGGGAGTACTAGTGATTCGGTCTGATATCGATCGCGAACATACTCAGGCAAGTGCTGCTTTTTAACTCTGATATTTCAGTATACCTCGCACAATCTCGCCTTGTGACCAGACGTGGGCATTTATTTATTTATTTTGCAATACTGCTGCTCTCAGCCGAGAGCCTAGCAGACGGGCATGAACAATTTCTTTTCCGTACATAAACACACACGCGAGCTACACAAAGAACGAAAAAGCAACGATATTCAACAAAATACAAAAGATAGGGTAGATAAGGTATACACGACAGCGTCCTCACGAGAGCCTCCTCATCCTAATCTGCTTCACCCCTATGTGGCGAGAGGCGGCTGACGTGAGGATCAGCTATGGAAAATTGGTAAAGGTGAGGGAGCGTGGAAGTTGTATGGTGAGGGCGATGGACGGTGACAGTCACGTTGTGAGGCTAAATGAGGAGGACCCCAATTCATAATGCTAAACAGCAGAGAAGTCACTTAGATCGCATTCTGAATGGGCTTGAGCTAATGAAGTTTTGAACCACACTGGCACGAAGCCACTATAGAGCTCAAAACTACGCCAAAGCCCACTTGTAACTTAGCTCATTCATACATAACTGTTGATATTAGCTGTAGGTGAACTTAGCGACTGGGAGCTGCAGCAGCGATGAAAGTGGGCCCAGTGACGGCGACTTCTTTTGCATTGCTCCGGGACTTGTTTTTCCCAATTACTGCCACAGATCAGTACACTCCATTCCCAAATTAAACATTCTCCAATTTGCCTTTTCTTGCTATGATAAGGCACGGACAAGCACTTGAGGTTCGATGCTCTACAAGCATTGATAGCGTTTGCTGGTCTAGTGAAGGCTACATAAAAAAAGAACGTCACGGCAATACAACTAAAGCTCGACTATAGCACAAACAAAAACGAATTGCTTTATGGTTGGCGAGCTCAGAGTGACAAGGTCGAGGGACTTCATTTGTAATAAAAAACTTGCAACACAGAGTGTTTTAGCTTAACATCTATACCGGCGCGCTGTTGCTCTCATTCTCGAGAATAAGTGCAGCGGAGTAGTTGATTAGTATAACAGCAAGCTGAGTAGTATTCAAAGACGACTTCAAACAAGCTCTCGGCGTTCAAGTCCCGGCCGCTGTGGCAAAGCTTTTTGCATAATAATAGACGTCGCTAGCGAGCAATTGAAAACATGTCTGGCGCTTTTTCCCAGCCTCCCGTCCACCTTGTTTCCCTTTTCCTCACCCACGTGTGCGTTGAGTCAATCTCGTGAAATGCTCTTGGATTATGCCTTGAAGCGCGAGCAAAAGCGAGATGCGCTGGTTGCAACAGATAGCGAGTTCTAGCCGCCCGATGCGCACGATACCTTTATTCCAATTCCCAAATTTTCGAGCGCGCACCCTGCTCACAGACGTCTGCACGGATGACAAAAGCGATAGTGCGCAAGGCCTTAAGGGATCGGTAGCCGCGGTACGACAAAATTGCGAAGAACGCTCACAAAGGCGAAAGCTCTAAATCCAGACCGGGTTTCTCTTCCTTCAGTATTGTCACAGAGAAACAGTGTTTTGTTTTTTGTTCGACCGTATCTTCTGACGGCAAGTAGTACTGCATAGAACTAGTAGTTAGCATATCCTTATCGAAGCAGAACAGCACGCTCGCTCCACGGTCGAGCCTGTTTCAACGCGCCATGTTTTCAAGAGTGTTTGCTTCCAGCATGTGATCTCCATCATAATATACAAATAATCTCAGTAAATTCCCCTACGCGGGGGTGTAGTACGCTAAGCTTATTCCCCCATGCACCTGGTGATTAAACTACCTGACTTCCCAAGGGCGCCCGTCCCGAAGAATTCGGGGATTATGCTTGTACGCTGCTAAGAATTAACATAGGCAGCTCACCCTATCGATTGCACAAATGCAGGGATGAGCCTTGCTTCATCGTCTGGCTCTCACGTTAAAAAGAAGTACCCTTTCTGCTAGTAGCAAAATAAAAAAAACAAAGCCGCAGGTGCAGGGGATGCTTCGCGAACTTTGCGGAATGGCTCGACCTTTAGGTTGAGTCAGTGCCCCTTTAAGAGCGGCACGATTCGAGAATTGTAATCACGGCAGGCAATCCCGTTTGTAGACTAATCTCACGGGACGACTTAATTAATGGCTTGCTTGAAACTGTAGCAAAGAGCAGCCACTCAGACGAGGGTAGTTTTTTTTTTTCGAGGTGAGGATGTGCGCGAGGTAGGGTTCACAAAATTTTCAACATGAGGCTGAGGTTGATGATGTCACTTGCATCATGAGAGTAAGGAAGAAAAAAAAAGAAATATGGCATTTTCTCAACTCTTCTTTTGAAAAGCTATCGTAGGTGCGATGGCGTGCATGCATCAAGGGTCGTATAATCTAATACTATTTCAATGCGTTTTTATTCCAATCTCCTGACGTCAAATTTGCGTGACCGCCGACGCAAGCATCAGGCGGTCACCCGTAACGTTGTCGAAACAAACCAATCAAATGCTCCCCTCGTCCACAGGAGGTCACTTTTGTTTGTTTGAAAAACGAATAACATTGCCTGCACTGAGCGGCTTGTCTTATCTAATTGGCTCACAAGAGGCGAGGAGCATGCTCAAGTGGAGATGTATTCGGTGGGGCCGAGCCACTACACTTGGATATCGATAACCGGATGAAGAGACTGGTGCCGGCGTCTGCGATTGGTCCGCTTTCTTTTACTTAGCTTGCGGTGGCTCGTTGACAGTCGCGGCGGCATGCAACGGAAGCTTAAGAATGACGCGGAAACGGATCCTCAGCAAAGAATAGTTGGCAGAACAAGGCCGTAAACGGGTCGAAAGTACTCGAAAACGTTACACGGCCACGCAAAAAGTTTTATTGCGCGCAAATAAACCCACGCTCTCCGGTAGGGGCAAGTAGCCAGTGCCGGAGCGATCGGCCATAGCCAGTGCCGGAGCCATCTTTTATTCCTTTCGGAACGAGGCAGCCTGCGGCTATTCAGAAGAAAATTTTTTGTTCGGCATACTAATGTATCTTTAACGTGTACGCGTCATTTTGACGCGGTACGTTTTTTTTTTTTTTTTTTTGCGGTTTTGTGACGTCGCGTGAGAAGCAGGTGAAGTGGGTGCAGCCCGAAAACTTCGGACCCACAACCGAGGGCTAATGTCAAGAGGCGTCGAATAGAAGTAACTATTTTTGTCTTGTTCGGTCAAATTATGCATAATCAGTGTGTACACGTCATATCAGGTGGGGAGCTATCGCGGTTTTTGTGACGTCGCGTGACAGACAGGTGAAGGGGGGTGGTCCAAAAAGTTTTTGACCAATCGCGGTGGGCTGATTGCAGAATTGGAATAGAAAAGTTTGGAATAGTTTTACGTTATAGCACCCCAAAAGTTCCACCCGTTTCGCCCCTACATCTCGGTAGAGGCTCTGTGTTCTGAATTCGCTATCGCTGCCGAAATGTGCAGCGCAATGTGGCTATAGGATTTAACAAGGCTTGTTGCTGAGACAGTTGGTTCATGATTTAAGAGGGAGGTTTAGCTCGGGCCCGACTCCGACGCGGCCTATTCAAATACATGTAAAACGCAGAAAAGCTTTTCTGCGATAACCCTTAGACCAATGTTAATGAAATTTGTTGCATTTGAGAGATAAAGTTAAATTCTAGTGACTGTCAGAAGCGTAATATTTCAGAAATTTGGAGGTTCGGAAAGAAATAGAAGCACGAAGTTTACAAATTAATAGCTCTGTATCAAGCACAGATATCACGGTTCTGTGAAAGGCGTATATTGGAACATTCAAAGCGGACAAATTTGATATGTCAAGTTGTATCTTACGCGAGCTCGTTACGTTGTGTACTAGGGTTCTGCAAAAGCTGTATGTCCATATTACTAAATTTTTTAAGATTCATGTGTAACATATCAATTTTGTCCGCTTTAGATGTACTATTATATGCAACTCACAGAATTGTGATCTTTTTTCATTGCTGAATTACGGTATCTGAAACTTTATATTTTCGTTTTCTGAAAATTTGCAATTTTTGACAACCTTTAATAATAAGTTGATCACCTAGACGAAAAATTTAACACCACCAATCACTAGAATTTAAGTTTTTCTTTTAACTAGAACAAACTTCGTCAAACTTGCTGGAGTGGTTGCCGAGAAAAACTAATTCTCCTTTTACATGTATTTAGATAGGAGCCCCCCAAGCTAAAGCTTCCTCTTAAGGACGAAAGGTACGGCGCTAGGCAGACGAGGACCAAGCAAGACACAAACGACGTATACAGGCGCCACTATGTCTCCCATGCATATTGGCCCCCGTCTATATCTTGTGTACCACGTTGTCCTCGTCTGCTTGGCGTCGTACCCTTTGTCCTCGTGTCTATAAGGACGCGCAGAGTGTCTAACTGAAATCTTTTTTTTTTTCGTTCTGGTTTACCAAAAACGGTTCAGTTCAAGATCAACTCGGCTGCCAGAAAAAAAAAACGGTTCAACCCGCTTTGAACCGGTTGAAGTTCATTTTGCAAAACCGAAGAATGACTACATGAAAACATAGAAATTTATTTCGCAGAAAATCTTGACACTGCGGCTGACCTGCACTGAAAGACTACGCATGTTCTTCATGCCACACGTGGTTACAAAATAAATATGCGGATCGAACACTAATGCTGTGGCTCTATGTGAAACGAGGCTTTGTGGAGAAAGAGCGAGACAGAGAGAGAGAGAGAAACGCAGAGTCATCTAGCCTCTTACTCTATTAATGGGCAAGTGGAAGAGAAGAAAGAAAGGAGACTGAGGAGTAATGCCGAGGAAAAGCAGTGTTCGGAGCACCCGTTCACGGCCTTGAATCCAGCGCTGTGCTAACTAAATATTTTAAAAGAGCCTTGATCGCTCGCTTAGTTGATATGTCCTGCCAAGGGCCCCGCCCCCCTTTTTTCACTGAATGGTTTGTTTTTATTTGGCGCTAGCGAAGAGATCAATGCCTGCCCTTCACAGTCATACTGGGGACAAGGGACAAGCATATGTGCTCCACTGCCTCAGGTACTTTTCACGCATCACAGTATGTCGAGTCTGCGCGTCCGATGCGACGCAAATACTGTCGCAATAGCGCAGCGTCTAATCTGCTCCCCGTTGCGATACGCTGAAAACCATACTTACAGTGCTGCTACTTTTCTAATAACAGGACGGTCGTGTGCATTTACAAATGAGGTTCCATAGTTGAGCCCCAAATCTAGATAGTGCATGCATGCAAAGCTCCTAAAAAGGCCACCAGTGTGAGCCGAAGACACTTTTCTTTCTTCTTTCGGCTGCACTCCGGAGTAAAAAACAAAAAAAGAAAGGTAAATAGGGAAGAAATCATAACGATACCCTGGGCCTGGACGCACCAGTTTCCCATACCGGCCGCAGCGTCATATCTCACAGGCTAGTGAACAGGACCAGTCATATCGTGTAGGAAACGTTGCGCAGCCACTATGCCCTCCAGCCAGCGTTTATATCGGCGCAAGCGCTTCCCCGTTCTACAGACACATAGCACCACGGTGCATGCCGCACCATGGGCAGTCGATGGCGCACATCTGGCGCCTGGGCAGGCGCGGGCACCAGACCGGCCGTGGTCGCATGCGTTCGAATGCTCACATGGATCAGGCAATGCATTGCTTATCAGGTTCAAGCAAACATATAGCTGAAGCACGGAGTTAAGCAGGCGAGCGTTTTTGTTGCAGTTCAGAAAATCGTCCTATTCACGTGGTATACTACGTGAATAGGACAATTGGCTGGCGTCGTCAGGTCTCGTATATAGAACCCGAAACAGGCGTCACATCAACTGGCCAACCCCCGCAGCCCGTACCAGCTTTTAGCGTGCTCCGATAAGTTTTCTATAAGCTAAATAAGTGTGAACACGTACTGCCGCAAAATGTAATATTTCTATTTGATGGGCTTAAACGCGTCAAGGTTTTTATGAGGCGCGCGTCATACTGGAAGTCTATCGTGTTATTTCGGAACACCCGCATTGTAACTGGCACCGAAATCTCTGTACACGATCGCTTCTGCATCTTACCTGCCCTCCCTGCCCTCCTTCCTCACGCGTTCTTTGGTAAACACAAATAATCTTTCTCTTTTATTTGCGTGCATAAATCTCACGTGAACGTGAGTAGTCGGGAACCCCCACAGATGCCGAGCATGTCTGACAACAATGGGTTTGGCAAGTGTTGATTGTAAAATATGGGTGTTCCAATTTTGTTATCGTACATTGTGTAGTGCCCTCTTGCATGCTTGTTTAAATCTAAATTGACCGCTCTTCTTATTTATCCTTCCTGTTTTTTAAAGAGTTCGCAGCTTCTTTGTTGTTACCAAGGAGGTTTACAAATTTTGCTTCCTGCTTGAATGCAACAAGACAACATGTCAATAGGCGACCTCGTTAGGCACAATACTACAAGCATCGGTTTGAAAACGATGCTTGACAAGGAAACCTGCTTTTCCGGAGGGTAACGTACAGTTTAAAAGAAGCATTTTTCAACAAACGGGCAAGCTGGTCGGGTAGCTATTGATCCGGTACGTTGAGAATAAACCCGCTAGCAGCGCTTCCACAGAAACAAAAAAAACGAGGCACAAACGGAGATAAGTCGCAACCCAACAACCAGATTCCTACTAGAATCTGAGTCGACATGATGCTTTGAACCGAGGGACTCTAACGATCGGATATAGATGCGCGTGTCCACGTCAGCACAAACGAAAGGACATTTCAAGAGAAGAGAAAGTTGATGTGATTTGGGTTCTGATGCTGGGCGAAAAGAAAAAACGAAGCGCTGGTGAACTGAAAAGCACAAGGTGAAAGCAAACGTAAAATAATATAGCTTAGATAAAAAACTGGAGTTTGTAATTTTGTGAAAGTCTTGAAAAAAATTGTCGGTTCTGGGTGTTCAAAGGGCTCTTTTGTGAAGCCGGTTTGCACCGATGGTGAAATGCTGACGAGGCGAACCAGCCCGGCGTGTACAAACGAAATTACCTTCTCTAATACGCGGAGACATGAATTGCTGCTTGCGGACATTGCTGTGTGCTGCGCAGTCTCGAGAAAATGCTGTCTCATTGCTTCGGAAGCATATCGTATTGCTTTTCTCGTTCGCTCACATTCCGTATATAAGCATTTTCTGAGCGTATGCCGCACAGTACCGAGCACTTACGATTTATATCCTCCAGAGACTCGAAGACAACTATGCGACACAGTCGTTCTTGAAGTCGGTTTCTATAATTGGCCAGCAATTGTTGTCTGTGAGTACCAGAAACCGATCTTGTAGGGCATGATTTTGCTAACTCCAAGCGCCGGAAGCAATTGCGGAGCCGGAAACACGTCACATACGCCATGCTTTGGGCACCACGCTGTAATTGCGAAAGCCCAAATCCTGTTATTTATTTTTTTTTTGCTTAACTGCCACTATTAGATGCCAGAAGCAGCATTTACCTATACGGTGACAATGTGACCATCTCCTTAACTTTTACGTGGTGAAAACTTTGTATAAACACAAATGCATTGGAGTTCCATGTTGAGGCTCCCCCATGCTAAATTTTCATATAATTTCGCGGTATTCGAAACGCACTTCATGGCAGCTTTTCGCCGTCTCTGACGACACAATAGCCCAACTTAAATAAGCTACAACTCCTCGGAATCTGGAAGTAAAAACATGAATGAACTACTTTCATGCAGTCCTGCGTGTATTTGACATGACATGCGCGACGAATATGTCACGTATTTGCTAGCTAGGTAACTTGAAGAAAGATTGGAGATAGTTTGCAATATAATGTTCAAAATGGTCTCTGAGGTATAGTGATTTCTCTGGTTTACTGCACAAATTGTCTATGCTAAACAATGAGCAATATAGGAAACCTTTCAGCAGGGCATTTCGAGCTCGGCGTCCAGGCTGCGTAATGCTCCTGTGTTTTTATTCTGCTTCCACTGTTGTCTAGCCTTCAAAGCCAGCTGCGCCACAGATGCTTCGTGCTTGCTGACTGCGTCACGTTGGTGTTTTTTCAAGCCGCGTTTGATCCGGGGGAGCAAAAAAGAAACTTCCGACGCCATTTCTGTCATGCGAAAGGCAACCATTCATATTATGCACTTGTTGGAAGCAAACGTAATAAATGTGAGCATCTCCAAGACAACTATTGTGCTTTCACAACCCTTTTAAAATGGTAAACTTAAGTTACACACTTCTCCTGCACTCTTCCGCCTGCTCTTCCTGTTCCAGCACGCCTGTGCAATTCACCTCGACAATAAAATACTTGGGTATATTTTTTTTTTTGCTGGGATCTCTCGTGGAATTCATATTCGGCGCATGTTTGTTCTAAACTTCAAGCAGCACTAAGTTTACTTTGGAGTGTTAGACAAGTATATGCCTTCATCTTATCGCAAAATAATAGACCATGCCTCATGTTACCGTGTTCTCTTATGCGAAATAACTTTCTGTGCTCGCTGTTCGCTTAGATGGCAGAACAGACTGAATTCTATTTTGCGTGGCATACTCAAAATGCCACAGAAGTTCTGACAGTTGTCTACTAAGTGTGAGCATTCCATGTCTCGGTTGTTACTTCGCTTTTGCTTCTTTATGTTGCTAGCCTACGCATGACTACCCATCGCGTTTTCCAGAGGCTGAGAATGCGTAGCAGTAGTAGACAATTCTCCGAATTTCTGTAGCACTTTTTTTTTGTCGAGCCATCGCCCTGTAACGTCGTTTCCCGATCCGCTTCTCAACACCTCCTTTCCTGTTCTTGCTGGTGAATCTCCTCGTCCCTGTCGCTGTTCTCGTTGTTGCTTCTGCCGACTACGATACTTCCCGTTGTCGTTCAGCGTTCCTTCCTCGCTTCCTCCATTTCACCAAGCTTGCGTTTCTTGAGTGCCGTTGAAAGAACTCGTCTCGGCACATCCGCCCCTTCAAGCGTTCGTATAACTCCAGCCTAACCGCTACCACAACGCGTTTTTTTTTTTTTTTTTCGCCAAACCCCATCTATACAATCAGTTATCATTCTGTACCCTTTTATCGCACGAGGTGACTATGTCGAGGCGGCGGCGACGTGACCAGTATCATTTTTGTTCTTTTTTTATCGATTCTAAAGCTACCAGTCAACTGTACAGTTACGCTATGATAACGAATAAATGTCGTAACTTTTCCGATTGCGCACTTACCTCCCAGTTACTTTGCGATTGACGATTCAAGTAGACAGTGACCATCTCTCTGAGTGCGCGGAGAATTCGCTCTCTCAAGTGTTTGAGTGCTTCCGTGTAAAATGTAGCGTCGACAGTTTCCGCATCCGTAGAAATTTCGTTGCTGGATGGTGGCTCCATTTCGAACTCCGACCGAAGTAATGAAAGATCGTTTGTTTAGTAATCAACTTTCCTTTTCTTCCCGTAACATCTAAGCCAGCACCCATCGTGACAACCACGCCTAACTTCTGCCTGCCGTTCTGCCTGCCGGCGCCGCCAAGCTACGGTCCTAGTCGACAGAAGATGAAAGTCTTATTTCCGAACACACCCTGTCTACCAACGGTAACGCAAACAGTCACACCACAAAAGGCGACATTAAGAGCAGCACCAGCACCAACGTAAATGAGCAAACAAAAGAAAGAAAAGGAAAAGAAAAAGAAACCTTAATGTCACGTATGATGACGGCTCGAGTAAATGTACTTTTCGAATAAATCTCGCAGTTGCAGGTCAGCGCTCGTCGTATGTTTCCGCCTCCGGCCGCATCTTTTCACTCTGCGGTGAGATATAGGGTAACATAGCAACCCGCCCAATTATCCGTCCTCCCACAGTCACGGGGTGTCATTCTTCCTGCAAAATATGGCTCAACCCACCGGCGCGCTGGCGGAAGGAGAGAGGGTAGGAGTTAATGTGTGCCGCAAACTTCTGACGCAAAACCTTTCTCCGAAATCTGCGAATGCTTGATGCGTTCCCTGAAACTAGCAAAATACATTTGGCCGCATGCTGGTATAGACAGATGTGACACCCGCATCTAGCATTACTTATTCTAGCAAGGCAGGTCAAGGCTGATGATATTTAAATACAAGGTCTTCCTTTTCCTTTTTAACTTTTTATTTTTTATCGCATGGGTGACAGGTATGTCCAGTGTTTAGGTTCATTGTGTCCGCAGCGTAATTTCTACGCAGCTTCAAGTTCAATTTGCGTCACTTCTGGACATTCTGGTCATGTTCTCAGATGTTATCGGTACATGTTGCTGTTATATTCTAAGAATTCCAAGCGCTTTTTATCGCACTTTCGGTATAATCAGTCATCATTATTAACGCAAATATCTGTCATCGCCGCAAAGGTTCATTGGCTAAAGCCGTTATGCTTCTTAGCACCTGGTCGAGGGTTCGATCGACACCGTGCCATGGCGCCCGAGTTTTTATCGGGGCAAAATGAGCCCTCCTCCTCCGCACTACAGGATCTACCTTTGTACCGCGTGCAGCATTGGTGCGTCGAAACCGACCCGTCAAATCGAATTCCCATCGGTAAAAACATCTTACCAGTGAAGGGTTGTAAACAAAAAACGTCAGTACCTGTCCTTCCGATTTTCGCATGTTTTCAGATTTGAGCTCGTCGTCGGGATGAATGGCTATCGGGCCTTTGCCTTTTCAATCAAATTTTATCATGTGCCATCTCTCCATTACTCCAACCTCCGAGCTGCAAAAAGGTTTACACAGTGGACTCTTCGCCTGCTATGCCTAAGGCACGCCAAGGAATCGTGATCTTTGCATGAACAAACCTCCGGCGTCTAACAAACTTGTCCGATAAACGGCAAAACACTAAGCTACACCCCCCCCCCCCCTTTCCTCCTTCCATCCACCTCTCTTCCTTAAAAAATGCACTTCTCTTGGGTCGAGTTCACTGAACGTTATTTGTAGTTCAAAAGGGTCCTTCCTTGGTCATGCTGAAGCTTACGCTTGTAGGCGGTGACGATGGCTTCGAACCCATCGTTGTTGGACGCGGGCTCTCCGCCTCCCGTGCTCCAGGTGACATTCATGACGTTTCCCTTGCTGATCACCTCCTTCACGTCCGAAGTACATATTGGCCCGTCGATGTGTTCGGCGTTCGACAGCTGTAATGAGAAGGAAACAAATGCTACATACTCATAAGGTGACTTGCTTTCTGTTTTTCTTCTTTCATTTCATCGGGCCGGTTTGTTTCATTTTGGTGAACGAACTTGTTCTCTTTTATGCGCTACCGACCCTTTCATGCTTCCTCGCTACAAGATGTATGACTGAACGCGTGTGATATATTGAGAAGAAAACACTACCTATTGCCGCATGTTTCTTTTTATTTTTCTTTAGTCAAGATTACATTCGAGTTCGACATTCGGGACAGCTTAAATTTGCATAATATATGCGCACTGTCACTTGTCTGGGGCGCGAGAGTGGCTAAGAAATCGGCCCGCTACTGAGAAAGAACTTGCGATATTGCTCACTTTATTTTGTTTAATTTTTCATCTCTAATGCTCCCCTCGGGTTGTTATGTGAACTTTCAAATTCCTTAGGCTTGATTTTCATGTTCTTGATTCAACAACGCTAGCTGTACAGGGCTTTTCGTCATCATCATCAGCCTGGCTACGCCCACTGCAGGGCAAAGGACTCTCCCATACTTCTCCAACTAACCCGGTCATGTGCTAATTGTGGCCATGTTGTCCCTGCAAACTTCTTATTCTCATCCGTCCACCTAACTTTCTGCCGCGCCCTGCTATGCTTCCCTTCTCTTGGAATCCAGTCCCCAACCCTTAATGACCATCGGTTATCTTCCCTCCTGACATGCCTGCCCATTTCTTTTCCTGGATTTCAACTAAGATGTCATTAACTCGTGTTTGTTCCCTCAGCCAATCTGCTATCTTCTTATTCCCCCCCCCCCTTAACGCTACACCCATCATTCTTATTTCCATAGCTCGTTGCGTCGTCCTCAATTTAAATAGAACCCATTTCGCAAGCCGCCAGTTTTCTGCCCCGTAGGTGAGTACTGGTAAAACACAGCTGTTATACACTATTCTCTTAAGGGATAATGGCAGCCTGCTGTTCATGATCTGAGAAAGCTTGCCAAACGCACCCCAGCCCATTCTTATTCTTCTGATTATTTTAGTGTCATGATCCGGATACGATAGGTAGGTACGATAGGTAGCGAGGCACTGGAAATGGTAAGGGAATACATCTACTTAGGGCAGGTAGTGACCGCGGATCCGGATCTGATATGAACAGCCCCAAGCGACTGTTGTGAGACCAATGATGCAGCGAAAATGTTCTTTCGGGAACCTTTTATGCGCATATAACTCCCCGAAATGTCATTAGTAATTAAATCTTAGTCACCAAACGATTGTGCGCTAAAAACAAGCGTTCATTTTACCAGCAAGGAATCGGAGCAGTTCCCAGTGGTCCCCGGGAACTGGATCGTCTCGAAGACGACCACGATGCGGTAGTCATTCGACGTCTTGACGATGAAGTTGCACGTGAGGCCAGACTTGTAGTGCGCCCCCTGATGGGAACGCATGATGATGGCCGAGCCGGGACCGGTTGGTGGAAGCTGGACCGTGCGTGGCAGGCCATCGCAGGCATCTTCCATGATATCTGTTGAGGGCAAGTATCAAACAGTATTCGCAAAACAGGGCCCGTATTCACGAAAACGTTCTTATCCTAGATCTTTTCGTAACAGCAGCCGTCAACAAGTAGTATGCTTAGGCATACTACTAGCGAAAGCGGGAACGTGAAGGAATGAAAGAGCACTTACAACCAACAAGCTTTGTGAATTCGGCTCCAGGGCCCGCATCCACAACAACCTCTTACACTATAGAATTGTTCGTAAGAGCAAATTCCAGCCAATTTTAACATATCAGTAGGGAAAAGAACTTACGTATACGTACAAAGATCACTCTGCCTACCATGGCAAATAGCACTCATGAACGAAAAGCGTTGTAAATTTGGCTCTAGTTTCGTAGGCTGATTTGTTTCGCGCGCACAGCGGCCGGTCAAAGACAAAAAGGGATTCTACAAGTGCGAAACTGAGAATGTTCAATTTCCTCCGATCATTACGTTTCAATAATGGTTGAACCGGTCGCGGTGCCTCCTCGCCCTCCGCTAAATTCAGCAAGCGGAAATAACGCACCTAACTTTCGTTTACGCATTCAATGGGGCAATTTCATGTTGCTTGGTAAGTACTCGCAATGAAGTTACCTTTATCAGGTAAAGGACGGAAAATTGATTCTTTTGCTCAAATTTGAAGCATCTATCACCGCAAGTGGAGTCGTCAGAACTGGTCTTCCTAGCAGGAGCAAGGAGAAAATAGCTTTTGCTTGTTCCAGCGTAACTAAGCCCCTGCCCCATGTTCTTTTGGCGTGTTTAGGTCTCCTGACCTAGCACTCCCTCTACATGCTTCACTATTGTTGTTATAACTGTTGTTCTCCTCATACTAAGCGCAACACTGATTGTCTTTAACGTTTTCAGAGAAAGGCCGTAAGGTTTATTTTTGATAAATTTTCAGCATTAGACTCGCCTTCTGACTTAATGCATGTAAATGGCATTCCCCTATCACAGGCACGAAGGCAAAAAATTCGATTAGAATTTCTTTCCCAACTCTTGGAAAACAAGCTAGCGCTGTATGTATCATAGTATTTGTCACCCTTAACTAGCAGGCCCACCCCACACCACAATGAAAACACTCTAACCCCATATTTGGTCGCACAGACCTATTTAAGTTTTCTTATTTCCCGAGAACCATTAGTGAATGGAACTGCCTTATCAACGCAAGTGATCACACTGTGAAGTAACCTTTCTGAGCATGTATTATTGTTGCTTTTTTTCGTTGCTGTTCCTTTTGTACTTCTTTTGTATTTGTATCGACCACCCTGCCTGGACCACGAGTGCGCAGCATTGTATAAATAAATGATTAAATGCATGCGGCCACCACAATGTCGTAAATGCTCGTAGGGAAGCAATTCACTCATTCAAGCTGTTTCACGCCCTATGCTAACACTGACAGTATGGTGTAGGATCTCTATATTCCTTCTCCTTTTTCATCCGCATTGCGCACCTATTTGCAGATGTCAATCTAGCGGCTAGGAAGTTATGGTTCAGTCAGTGGGCGTTCAAACTCGATCTATCTCTTAAAAAAACTGTCGTTCTTCTTAACACCTAGTTTTCGCACTATTTATTGCATTGGCATACCTGCAGTTGGTAATGGTAGAGTTAAGCAACAGTGCTGGATAAGCAAGGCAGTCGATGTCAGTATAATGGGTTTTATAATTGGCTCAATGTAATAGATCATCTTGCGATGTACAGATTTAGCGCCAGCAGGGCTCAATGTTTCTAAAACTTAGATTGATAGTGGTCACCTCGTTTTCAACCATACGTTTCCCAAAGCGTTTTTTACAAGGATATTGCACACTTTTTTGTTTTAGTGGTGCAAATAATCGTTCGGCACTGTTATTTGAAAATGTGATACAGCACCATAATACATTCAGCTGTGTGTAGATTCCTCATGGATAAAAACAAAGAGTCACTAAACTTGACTGAAACCTGTACGCCAGATGAAAAAGAAGCGGAAGATCACTTCGAGGAGCTTGACCTACGAATATCAAGCTCTCAGCGCACACTGCAAATTGGAACAGGACGCATCGGCACCTGTGATAAGCTTCTTTTTATTTGGTGCAGTTATGTTTCTTTGTTTAAACATTACAACGGGCAAAATAAGGTTTGACGAAAAAAACTGCAACTTTTTCAACTCCTGCCCCACAAAGTATAAGAAAGCTGGGCGATTTTGAAGGAATGCATCACGTGTTCATTCACAACCTTTCGACTCTGGCGCCGTCATTTTGCACAATACCCATAGCTTTGCTAAAAATTGAACAATTTCAATTTCTTTCTATTTGTGTCATGTTCCTGAAAGATTTTCCACACTAAATAGGTGAAACAAATATCACTGCCGTAACAAAATATTTACGTACTTTTTCCTTACAGAGAAGAGAGAAAAACTACACATAGAATATGTCTACAGACTTTTAAGAATCGGACGTCGGAAGAATACCGAAAAGTCACGCATGTTCGCTTCTTGAATTATTTTCAGCTGTCAGCTTTTTTATTGTCTTATATGACGTAATAACGAGTGTTTCTATAAATGAAATACACATAATGTTGCAAATCAGTTGTGGAGAAATCCGCGACATCGAGGAAGTTTATGAACGAAAAAAATTGTAACCCACTTGACAGTAGCATTCAGTGTCTCTGTGCTTTGAATCATGGAATAATTCTACGTCACTCTGACGGTTTGCTAGCGTTTTTGTTAACTCGGATGGTAGCGAACGCTCAGGACAGCCGTCGGTCCCGGGCTCAATCCCCGACCAGCACGCACTTTTCTTCAACTGCGAAGGTTTCTTCCTGAGAAATCCGTTGGTGTTCTCTGTGTAGCCTCCTGTTGTAATGTCTGGTGATTGGCAACAAAAGAAAAAAAATCATCGCCCGAGCCCTCCGTACAGATTGTTAACCAGCGAAGCTGAAACGTGCGGCCCCAGTGTTTATCACTCGGTTAATCACGACGTTCCATTACACGACGGCTTCGTAGGCTGCCGGGTCCTCGGTACGCAGTTGCTGCTTGCGCTCGGCTGCACGAGACTGTTCTTGTAGCCGGCCTGCAGCACCGGCACGGCGTAGACGAGCTCGTTCCCGGTTCTGATCGTGGTGTTGCTCATCGAAAGCTGCTTGCTCCTCAGGAGTACGTTTGACGCGTGGCCTACCCATTACGGAGCCGGAGATAAACTACTGCGCGCGCGCTCGGCTGCGACGGAAAGCGACTGAGAGCGACGACGTCACTACTGGCGCAGCCAATCGAGTGCCTGTTTCATTACTTTTCTCGCGCATGCGCATAGGGTTGCGCCGTGGTACTTTCGGCGCACAGGCAACAGACGTACGGACGAATCGGCTAGCAATATACAGCTTCGCTGGAAAAAAATGAATTAGTAACTTGTTTTCATATACACAGATAATTGCGTCTCTATTTCATTGCTTTTTTATTTCTCGACTTCAAGGTCATGCATGAATATAATATGAGGCTTTGCATTGCATGTGGAATTTAACTACATTGGAACGTGGAACCACTGAATGACGATGGGTTTACTGGCTAATGGTTTCCTATACATACATATTCGACAGCGCACCGCAGATCAAAAAAGAAAAGAAAATTCCTCCGCAGCGGCATTGCGCGTTTCGAGACCGTCGGGTTTGAACGTCTCAGCTCGTAGTGTGCGTATAAAAGCTTCCTACTGGAGGCACTTCCCGCCTATTGATTGAACACTAAAGGCCGATCCACATGACGGACCAAATTGCTCTTTTAGACCGCGGTCCGCGCATCACGTGATAGGACTTCACCAGCTCGTGCGGACCGCCGTTGGCCCGCGCAAGACCGCGGCCCTCGCGGTCCAACAAAACACCGAGGCTTTTCCCGCTTCAGTTCTTGCGGCGCACGGCATATAAACCGCAACGATTTTGGCGTAGCCAACGAATGTTCTCGGGCAACAGAGTATCTTCAGCCAAATTGAATCTAGTTTTCGGCTCAGCAAAAGCCAGTAATTTCATCTTCGCCGTTCCGCCCACACGTGAGTGCAGCAGATATACTTTTTTAAACACCATGTCCTCTTGGAGTGACGAGGAGGTTTCTTAGTTTGTATCCCTGGTTGAGCAGTTCCCGGCTTTGCGGGACTCGAGCCGGAATGATTACAATGATAACACGAAAAGGCTTTAGTGTAGCTAGTTAGTATGCGCTGCCGTCTGCTATGGCGGTCCGCCGTGTGGATGTGCTCTGCGCCGGACCGGACTACGGCGGGCCGTGACGTCGCATCACGTGACCAATCGGCCCGTAGACTTGGTCCGTCGGGTGGAACGGCCTTAACTAGCCAAGAACCTTGAGCCGCTGAGGTAACTTACTGAGTGCTATATGACCTTGGAGGTCACACCGTAACGCTCCGTTCGATATCAGCCACTGACATAATTGCTCCTGCGCATTGATCCGGCGCACTACCGCGCCGGATAAATATGCACATCGATCAATACAAAGAGAATTTTAGCGCACCCAAACAAAGTGTGAGTGCCCGCATGTTTCAAAATTCAGAGGCACATTAGCATTATTGTTTTTGTTGACTGACCAGGCATGCTTTCATCTCAAAACTTCGCAATCAGGAATTTACACTCGAGGGCAGTTGTCCATCAACCAGCCGTGTAATTCGCTTTCCAACAACAAGCTTCCCTATCTCGATACTTTTTAAGGTGATCAAGGAACGGGTGTACTTGTTTTTTCGTGTTTCTCAAGACGCTTGTGGACATGCATCACAATGTCGATCCAAAGAAGAACAGAAAACTTAGTCGCAACTTCAATGCTTTAAGTCGCAAGTCCAGTGTTCATCCTGCTTCCTTCTCTCAGTCTGTGGGTGTTCGTCCCGCCTTGCAACATTTCAATGTGAAATCAATTATAACTCACAGGGGACGTATATCACCGATGACACCCGTGGCAGGCATTCTGTGACAAGTACCGCCACCAGCAGAAATCCCAATGCCATGGAGATTGCATCGGTCCTGGAAAGAAAGTGAGTTGCGTGCCCGTTGCCCCAATAGCGCCGCATATACGAGTGATGGTACATAAAACCATACAGAATTTTTAAAAGTCGCTTGTGGCACATACCACAATTGTAATATTTGAACACGTTCGCTTGAAGAGGCGCACAATACTTCATCTAGAAATCGAAACGCGTTATCAACGGCAAAATTTTCAGCCAACTAAGTTTTTTGCTACATGGCACATATTGCGATTTGCCAATTGCAGCCGTTTGGGTATGCGACGCATGTCGACTTCGAATGAATCCTGAGGATACCAGCGGTATCGAGATATGCGCCGTCAAAGTTATGCTAAATATCCACTGTTCTTCCACTTATTTTTTGACAAAACGCCGTTTTATATGAAGCACGAAAGTAGCTGGACCACCAAGATATTTCGCGTCACTTGTCTCGGAATTGAATATCTTAAATTGGTGTCATCCTGAAAATCAGTTGCAAGCGGATACGCCTTGGGAATCCACCGTTTCATAAAGTAAAATATGCCCCATAAAGTATTTAATTGAAAATAAATAACTGATTACATATTTCTATCTCTCGCGCTAGTAATGTCCGCCTCCTTGAGTAATCCAGCTCAAGCACTAGAAATGTATTATATCACCGAGGGTATTATGAAACATTCTGTATGGCCTTAAAAACACGCTCGGTTCAGAGCACGTAACAAAAATATGGTAATTTCGCCCGAAGGACGACGCATTGACAGAGCAAGGTTTAGCGTCACGCGCCAAATTCTCGTACGATGTTTTAACCATTAAGCAGGTGGGGCCTAGCGTACCGCAGCACTCAAGGCAACTGCTGCTGCGCAGAAGAGACAGCACCCTGGAACCTGCCGGGCATCTCAAACGCTGTCTAGATCCTCATCACACCGCGATTCTGCACCATATGAAACGGACGGGCAACCGTCCGCGTTAATCAGAACGGTGTGAAAGAGCATAACTGACGGCTGATAGCTGCGCTAGTGTTGGAATTCTGATATACGACGCATTTCCAGCGCTTCGAGAGAAACAAATATATTGAAAGAATAAAAGACAGAACGAAAGGGAGGATCTTGGTTCTGCAGCTGATTTCGCTCCAGGACAACTACAGCGTCCTCCCTGTACCGGTCTCTTCGTTTCTCTGAATATTTCCTGCTTCCGTCGAAGCACTGGAAATACATCCCATAAATGTGAAGTATTAGATAACGTTTACTTGACGACCAGTGCATGCGCACAGCATGCCAGCAGGAACACTACTGTGCAGGTACCGTGCGTGTGGGCAACGCTCATGCTAGCCGCGGATAACCGGAGGTTGTCCTGGATCCGCCTCAAAGCCGACTGAGCGGAGCATTGATGATGCGCCTACTTCGCTTCATCATTTCTGCAGCGGAACGCACTTTGGATTTGTAAAGACCCCTAACCACCCGCGCACGAGTAGCGCATCTGCCTTCGATAGCAGTACAGCGCGATAACGCCGAGGGCATTGGTGGCGGCGCAAAGGCACCTTCTTGGGCTTTCGACTAATTGCTATCGCAAAATATGGATGGATGTGTGGATGGATGGATGTTTATTGATATAGGAATCGTTCATTAACCGATTTTCTGTAAGTGTTTCTAGGGAAGAGAATCAACTGGACCGCTTCCTCTAGGTCGCGACCACAGCGTTATATTCTGTGTCCAAGGCTGCTGCCCGCGGCGAATGCAGGGAAGTAATCTTGGACTGATCGGTTGTTATGAGCCATTGGCCGCATCCAGCTGTCGTAGTCCTCTATCGTGGCTGCGTCGATATTTTTTTACTTGCACCGCTGCCTGCGCCGGACAGTCCCAAATTAGCTGTCGAGTCGTTGGGAAGCACGCCATTCGGCACACGGGACAGTCGTGCGTACTGGCTTATTGTCAGTTGGCTGCTCTTTGTCACCTGCGGTTTTCTTTAGCGGCTGTTTCTTCATTTTTTTAGAGCGCCGCTCTTAGGCGCCAGTTCGTGCGTTCAGCGTACGCATGCCTCGTCGCCCCTTGGCATAATCGAGCGAACGCGGAGAGCAGCGAGGAACAAAAGAAGGCGATAGCCTCGATGAAAGCGCGAGGAGGAAAGGCCTCCTCGAGGAGGAAGGCCTTTCATCGAGGAGTCCGAGGAAAGCGTGAAAGGAAAGCGCGGCAAGCTTCCGTCAAGCACCAGCAGATAGCATCTCGATTGTTCAATCGCGCTATGTCAATTTTCATCATCTAGGGTTCTTTAACGCGCACAAAATTCCCGGAACACGACCGTTTTGGATTCCGCACCCATCATCATGTGGCCGCCGCGGTCAAAATTGAATCCTCAACCTCGAGATAAGCATCGCCACGCTCTAGTAACTCCTTATTTGCCACACACAACAAACCGATGTCCTCAAACCTGTTAATTAACTGCCCAGCGCGTCGCTTGTTTGCAGACGTCACGAATGTCCCAGTTTATTGAGACGTTTCATTGTGAAGGCAGACATAGCCTTCCTCAGACATTTCATCTTAACTGATCTTTCCTGGAATGAAATCAGCTCGTAACCTGCTTGACTAGTCGACTGCCCTTTATAAGGCAAAGCGGAGGTGAAGGTGCACTTTCGAGCTGAATAACAGTTGCAGGTCCCGTTATCTCAAGTTTTGGAGTGGCGTCGAAGCGAAAGGCAGCAAGAAGCGTTCGATACTTTCAGCCGCTCTCTTATCCCGCCATCGAGTGAGGCCTGTTCATGTCTTTCTGCGCGCGCGTGACACCATACTTTTCAATTTATTACGTAAGCTAAGGTTTAGTTCGTTTTATAGGCTGGTAAAGTTGCGGACGCTATTTCATGCATTTGTCGATTACTTTGCTATCGCTTGACTGCCTCCCCTATCTGGAAAAGCTTCTACTTTTACCCAATGCCGACAACTTCAAGAGGAAGGGGCTGCGGCCACCCCGGAGTACTAAACAGTATTTTCGTTTACATGAACTTGGCGTGAGCGGGTCGAGTCAGAAGCCGAGTTAACGCACGTCGAACCGACGATTTTTGCAGGTATGTTGCCAAGCGTGTCGTCCGATTCAACCGGCCTCTTGCAGGCGGGTTACCGAACTCACCTCGATGCTGGTTCAGCCCCACACGTTAGCGTTTGCAAAGCCCAACCACCACATTTCGGCCAGACAAGGCGACTCGAACCGCCTTATCGTATCTTTTTGTAAACGTGGCTATTAGATACGTTCACATTAGCTAGGAACCGTGGGAAGCAGGCGTGCGGATGCTTGGTGACGAAGCTCTAAATAGCTGACTGAGTGGCTGACTAAACAGCTGCCGGATAAAACATGCAATTCGTACCTAGCTCTCCCCTGAGCACGGCGTCTTCGACTTGCGCATCGGCCCCCTTGAAGGCTGCCCTGCGTTGACGGTCAAACGTGCCGTTGCTGGCCTTTGCGTCGTCGTCTTTGAGCGGCTGCGCCCTCTTCCTAGCGGTGGTTGAGTAGTGTTCTTTTTTAGTGTTTAAAATTTGGCCTTGTGGCATAAAATATGTCATACAGTTATATACACATGCATGGTTGGTTATATCCGATGATTTCGAATAAGGATATACGATCCTGACCATAGATCCGCAGGTGATAGGTAGCCGGCTTGGGTGTAGCCCCACTTTTGACAGGCAGTCGTGCCTTTATATAATGGATACTAAGGAAGTGGTCAGGGGCGCATGCAGATGAAGATTTGCACATGCTGTGAGCTCAGCAAGATCCAGAAGGCGGCAGTAACCTACATGGTTTGTTAATTCATCATTGTGCACTTTCGGACATTGCTCTTTTGCCCTTGACGCAAACATGCCACATACCCACATGAGGCGGGGGGGGGGGGGGGTATTTGCCACGTAAAAATAGGTGATGACGCGCTCAAACAGCAAGAAGGGGGAGAAAAAAGGTGCGCAAAATTTTATTCGACCACTGAGAGCCGAGCGCGATTTCATGACATGAAAAGAGAAAGCGCACATTGATCAACATTGCAGCGCTGTGAATGCAGTAATGAACCCGTGCGCAGTACATTGAATTGTCTGTTTGAGTGAATCCCAAATGAAATTCACGAAAGAGGAGATTGAAGGTCCACGGATTCCGCTTTATTTCCAGATCAGTGAAATGGCGTGGTGATATCTGTGCTGCTAGCAACTGCGCACGTCACTGTGGTTAGATATAGGCAGTTCTGTTTGACTAGAGGCAGAAAAAAAGGCTTTTATTGGAAAAATGTACAAACCTTATGCATATAAATTATTCTTGGAACCAAGAATGATGTCCCAACCGACAATTCGAAATATCTAATACAAAGGCTTCCACGTGCCGTATTCCACCACTAAATTTTTACTTGCACAGATGTGGTCTGGCGGCGTCCCCTTTATCCAACTTGTGCAATGAGCCGGAATCCATCAATCATTTTTTTTTACTATGGTGTCGGCCGTTTTCCACTGTACCATAACGATGTGTGGAAATTCCGCTTCGAAATGTAGGACTGCCTTTGTACAGTAGTTTTACTTTCACTTGCAGCAATGGTATTAGGATAGAGCCCCAAGAACGTTTTCTGAGCCATTAATAATTTCCTCTGGGACACAAAGAGATTACTTTTTTAATATTTTCCATTTCCCATGATCGACCTATTTCTCTTTCAATAAATAATCGGTTTAGAAATTCAAATAGCAATACCACAAGTTGACAGTTACAATATTAATAATGTAATTATTCAAAGTTTAGCTCACCCATATTTTTTACGTCTACCGTTTATTTCACGTATTTTTAATATCAAGGCCATGTTACTATTCCTATTTACGCAAGTCTGACTACCATATTGCACAATGCTTAATTTCATTTATTTCTGTTTCTTTTTCATCCTCGAATATTCATTTATATTTGTTTTGTTTTTTTTTTCAAATCACTTTACCACCCGGTTCGTTGCCTATCCCCTCCAGTGGGTTTGTACCATTGAAGGCATCATGATCATCATGAGCAGCAGCATCACCAAAGACCACGGACACCGCTCTTCAGATTAAGTCAATCGCATCAAAAGAAAACTGCGTTAATATCTCTAACATGATCTTCACCGCGTTCATCGTCATTAGTGACGCAGCGCCAACTTCAGTGTCACAGCCTCATTCAAGCGGAGATGTTGCATCGTCTGATTTTTGTGTCCTGACGACTGTCGACACTGAAAAACGTGGCCACAAGATCCTTCGGGGGACAATATCTCGCCTTCTGCTTGTGTTATTTTATGCCCCTGAATTATGTCATAGTCATGAAATTGTATACATTAGGCTCGCAACGCGGAGGGATACTCTGCTGGTGTGGTACTTGCCAGCATCGGCGGCCAGCCGAATCTCGCCTGCTTCAACTACGCGATGACAACTAGTGCCCCAAGGAAACAATTTGCTATATTTGAAGAACGATGGTGTATTACTCGAAATAAAGCAAGAACGTTACGTGCGTACAAAGACTCGCGATTAACATAACGCGATATGCTTCTTTTTCTAGACATGTGTTGTGCCCAGGTAGCACTACTATCTTCATAGTCATACCGACACATTGCGAGTATTCATCACTGTCTGGATCTGTATTCTGTGTTCGTCCTTGCGTAGAAACTGCCATAATCATCCCAATTCGGTATCTCTGCAGAATATCTACCTGCATCCTAAAGAAAATACGGAACCCGCCCGTTTCACTTACCACACCCTCTTCGCATTAAACCATTCACTTCAGAACGAAACCCTACTAAGGACTCTTAAGCAAGGCCTTCACCGCATTCCTCGCCCCTAATGACGTAATGCCATCGTCAGCGTCATCAGCTGCGTTTTTTTTTTTCAACTTATTCTCTCATTAATTTCCTTTTTTTAAGAAAGAAAACGAAAAAAATTACCGACGATTACGTTACTTCCTAATGCGAAATTTGAGCGCAGCAAATAAGCTGTTTCACCTTTTCGATAGATTGAGGCAAAGAAATCGAGCAACACATGTATGCGCTATCACAGAATTTTTTTTTTTATTTTTCACACGTATTCCTTTAACAAAGACTCCACTAACAGTTCTTGACAGTCATGAAGGAAGCTTTGTGGTCGGAGAAATAGACTGATATATGTTCGACTTGGTACACCAATGCTTGATTCTCAAAGACGAGATCTATACAAGTGCCTCGCGAGGTTGTCACAGCCGTGGGACGCGTTACGAGCGAGAGGAACGGGATGTTCTCCCGCATAAGTGTTAGGAAATTGCTGTTTGTCTTTATGTCAACATTAAAGTCCCCCACTACTAACATCGGTGTGGATCGATGGACGGTTAATGCGAGTTGCAGGAAGTGCACGACGTCTTTCGTGAGTGCGGTAGGGGCGAAGTAGGCAGCTACTACCAGCAAGCCGTTGGGCAACTTTGCAGCGCACAGTTCGCCAACTTCATGTGACGTGCCAAACATTTCGACTGGTATTGCAGAGAGACCTGTGCGCAAGTAGATAGCGACTCCCGCCGCTCTGTTGTGGTCTCTGCGAGCACCACAGCAGTATAGGAAATCTATGAAACCGGAGACTCGCAGGAAGAGGGGGGAGGGGGGCGGCGTGTACACCCAGCGGCAAACGATGGGGGCAGAAGCGCGCGCAGCAAGCGGACAACACGATAAAGGGAGGAGGGAAGAGATAGCAGCGACTGACTGATGCCGCTGACGCCGATAGTGAGTCAACCCCAGCTGCGGAGTTGGTTTCAGGGACAACGCCGCCGATGCCGACACAAACAATATAATACCCTCGCTTCCGCAGCGCTAAGAACCAGGTCTAGCCGTGGGAAGGTGGTCACGTATTCGTCGACGTGCCGGGGCCTACGTGAAATAACCGGCGCGTCGGCAACTGAAGAGCACCCTATCCGCCACACAAGAACAGGGGGGGGGGACCCTTTCCTCCTCTTTCTGCATGGCGGCGACGGTGTTCTATGCAGTCACGTTATCTTGACTCTCTAGCGGCGTCAGCGGCATCCAGCGGTATCAGTCGGTCGCTGCTAGCGCTGGGGGGATGAAAGGGGGGCGGAGCTGGTTACGAGGCCGACGACAACGCCGACGACGACGCGAAACCCAGGAATGGACGCCAAAGAGCTGCGCTCTAAAAAATTTAGAAGAACCGTCTGGTTGTATCGGACTACATTCTTTTCCGTTACTGGCATTCTTTCTCCAGGAGGCGCTCTCTTCGGCACTGTAATATGGTTGTTTTCTCAGGATGAACTTTTCTTTCTTTCGAGGTCTGTTTTGTCGCATTCTTGTCCCGCTTTACGATGCAACGAGAGGAACCTTGAACACAACCTCTGTGGCAGCGCTCCTTGGTAGGCAGCGGTCAGTCTGGCCACCATGGTAGTGGTCACCCACTACGAGTCGTAGACACTTATCCTCCTTCGACATAAATTCTACTTATTGAGCGGAGCGTATTTGCAGAAATACGCTCACTTACTTACGTGAAACACGACACGATCAACACGAATAATACGATCACTTATCAATGTGGAACACATATGGAACAAACGTTCTTGAACGTCAGCTCATCCTCCGGTCAAATTTCTCGCCACTGTTACTGCAAACGTCTTTTCCCATAACTTTCGCTAAACAAATGGAACGATTTAATCTCTCTCCGCATAGGTTCCCCTAAATAAGAGAAACATACCTGCAAGAACGTCACACTTACATAGCGGAAGTTATGTGTACATGCCCATGCTTAGGAGGAAACCAAACCAAACTAAGCCAAATCTCAACACCGACTCCTTGCTCAGGTATTACCAAGAATTACCTTGGACGGAGACCAATAGATGGCCTATTCTTGTGATGCTAACATTGGATTACATTGGGGAAAGAAAATTGTTCGAAATTTTCGTTATCATTAGTTGGCCTAAAATTGACAATTGCCATTATCGTTTCACTTGGAACTTCGACTCTCGCCTTCAGGTGCACGGTTCCGCTCGCTACCATCCATAAATTCATTATTGATGCTGCTGTTGCCTCAAAGCATCGATCGTACTCACAGGGAGGATTGGTCACACTGGGTCGCTTGAAAAGTGCGCCCAACAAAACGCCATTATTGACGCCAAGAGATTACCGCTGATGAAGCGGTTTGTTCTATTATTTATTCCTCCTTTTACAGTGTTTCATTCGTGATACTTGGTTCATTTTCATGTTGCCTGTGTAACACGAAAGTTGTCCTCTCTCGCAGATTAGCAAGCAAAAATTTACTTTTCACGCTCATTTGATTCACACTTGATTATTCTCCAATATCACGTGGTGTGCATGAGTCACGAGATGATATTGAAATGGACTACGCCGTCTCTCGAAACATATTGCTCAATTTCGGAACTGGCATTCCTCGAGTTGAGGAACATTCCTCAAACTACAATCATTCGGTGTACACAATGCACACAACACAAAAATGGCTCAACACCGAAGACGGTGCGCTTCCTCCGAACAGCTGCCCTCTGCAAATAACAGAAGATCATGCCGTGTCGTGCTCACACACCACCGCCCCCCCCCCACCCCCCAAAAAAAATAATACGGCAGCTGCAAAAGGGCTTTTTCTTACAGTTTCCACGTAACCGATTTATGTTTTCTCGTATATTCAAATAACAATTCGAAGCTATGACGTCTGTAGATTGTGCATAAGTCACACTTTATGAATTTTACGATGGAATTTGCTTTTGAACATCAACTTTGTTCGATAAGGCACTTGTGCTTGGTGGATTGCCTTGCGGAATGATGATGTATGCTGCACTTTTACGCGCTTGCGTGTGCGTGCTACATACGTCGCTTGTTGTGATGATGCTTGTGTAACGGCTTTAACGTCAGTTGGGGTGGTGGTATCTGTCTGATGTCCGCCCTAGCTTCGCTGTACAGTCATGGACAGCCTAAGCTGAGACAAAATAACAGCAGACGAGCGATACTGGTGACGCAGCTCAGCCGCGAGAAAGGGAAGCTGTGACGAGATAAAACATGTGTTCAAGGGTGCCTTTCTTTTTCATCTTCGTTTAACATGTTTTATCTCATCGAAGCTTTCCGTTGTCGCGGCTGGGCCGCGCCACCGGTATCTGTCGTCTGCAGTTATTTTGTTTCAACTTAGGCTGTCCGTGACTGTACATGCATTTTCACAAGGCGGAATGGAGTCGGATGTTTTGCTTTCGCACATGCGTTGAGCTCACTTCGGTGGCGCTGTATTCTCTGTCTCGTTTAGCAGCGTATCCCCCCCCCCCTTTTTTTCCCTTCAAAAATGCAGGATAGCAAATTCGCTCTCGTTATTTTTTTTTACCGAAAGGCTGTGCGCAAGACTTTGGTCTGCCTAAGGTTTGGGCCAGATACGTTGACAGCTACACACCGACCAACCAGAGATCCGATTTAGCTATAGCAAACCAGACATGACCAGCTACTCAACCTTCCTGCATTTCTTTTTGTTCTCTCGCTTATCTTTCGAGTTGCAAGGAGGCACAATGTAATATTTAATAGAAAAGAGGCGCCTTCCCTCTCTGCTCAATATCTGAAGTTGATGAGCCTGTAGATCACGCCTTCCTATTTTTTCGCCGCTTTTCATCATCACGAAAAAAATAACTTGATAAGTACCGCTTCACCATATAGAATTCCATCTTTACATTACTAATATTTTCTCTTTGGGACCCTTCTCTATGGGACATTGTCTCGTGGATGTCTGCGCACCCGTTGAGAAATTTTGATTTCATAGAGCAAGATTTTCTCGCTAAATTCTTAGAACATTACTTTATTTTACGTTTGAACTTCTTAAAAAATTCACTCTCTTATTGCGAAGATAGCCTGTTACCCTCGCCTTGCGCGTGCTGGCAGCCGGCTGCTGTCTCACACGACAGACCGGTGCCCTATATGAAGCAAATCGAAGTGGCCCAGGGTAGCGGGTGACATGGCTAATGTAGACGTGAATTTCAACACGAACCCGCCGGCGTCATCATTTCGTCGTTGTCATTTTATTGCCTTCATTCCATTGCAGACAATCTCTCGTTCTCATGCCGTCGTAATGGTTCCGCAGTCGTCACTCTGTCATCCTGACGTCGTTGTCGTTTCGTCGTCATCATACCACGTCATTCTGTCGTAGTCATTTCATTATCATTAAGCCGACAGCGTAACCCCATCCTCAGCACGCAATAATCATCATTCCTAATTATCATACCGTCATCATCACGCCTTCGTAATGGAGCCTTCGTTATTATGTCGCCATCAAAAGCATGGGCGTCGCCGCCATGCCATTGTGATCATGCATTTGCACTCATACCATCATGGTAATTTTATCGGGGTCATTTTGTGCTTACCATTCGAGCATCGTCGTCCCGTTGTCATCAGGTCATCGACGTCACGTCACCATCGTCCTGCAGTCACCGTCATGCTAGCATCGGTGCCCCATTGTGGTGATGTCGTCGTTGTCATGCAGTCCTCATTCCTGCATCATATACACATCGTCGTCTTGTCGTCATTCCTTCATTGTCATTTCATCGCCGTCATGCCGTCGTCGTCCTACAGCCATCGTGATGCTGTGGTGGTCATTCTATGGTCGCAGTTTCATCGTCATCTTTCCAGTATGATTATCCTATTGTTGTCGCACCATCCTCGTCATTCCATCATCGCCATGCGAGGGATCCCTATGTTGGAGTGGCAGAAGCTTATGTTGCGCCAGGCTTTTCGCGGTAGAAACATGCCCAACTTGGTCGTTGCTCTACGCTTGTAAACTATAATAAATAATTATGGGGTTTTAGGTGCCAAAACCACTTTTTCATTATAAGGCGAGCCGTAGTGGAGGACTCCGTAAATTTTGACGACCTGGGGTTCTTTAACGTGCACCTAAATCTAAGTACCACGGGTGTTTCCGCATTTTGACTCCATCGACATGCGGCCGCCATGACCGGGATTCGTTTCCGTGACCTCGTGCTCAGCAGCCCAACACCATAGGCACAGAGCAACCGCGGCGGGTCTTGTAAACTATCGCTAAACATAAACTGTGTTCCTGGTGAAAATCAATGAAGCCTTCGCTCAAAGCAATTCCCACACCACGTTGGATTCACATTTCTTTATTTTGATGGCAATTACATAGACACGCCAGGCGAATTTCTGCCGTCCGCGTTGGCGTCATGCGTCGCCGTGAGGATCAGTATAACGTCTACGGTTGATAGAATCGTCGCCGCACGCCGTATACTGTATGTGCGAGTGTAAATGTGCCAGAGTGAGCCGGCAATCGCGGCTCACTCTCGCTCCGCCTTGTGGCCTGCGCAATGCTTTGGGGGGGAGGGGGGGGGAGCCAACCACGCGCCTGTAGGTTTCTTCTCATAGCCAGAGGAAGTTGTCCACGAGCATAGTACGCCCACGTTTACAAGTTTATACGGCCGATAAAACTACTATCCTTACTTCGCACAGCTGTCCTCTAATTTGCTATCGCACTCGATGCTTCGCCTTTTGAACGAAACTGCGACTTTTTGTAGACTCAGCTATTGAATACAGCGGAGCTTTTTATAGTTATGCTTCATTGGAATCTTGCTCTACGTCAACAAAAACTATCATCCCCACCAACGACTCACATCCTCTTAAGCAAAAAAAACTGCAATGGCTCATCCCTCTCGTTTTGCACAGACTATCTGACTATTATATATATATATATATATATATATATATATAGTCGTCCGTGCAAATGTATATAAATAAATATGTAGCCGTACCTTTCGTCAAGATGATCACCGATCAAGACCATAAATGCTCTTGTACCTTCATTCAAAATTTTGCGTCACCTCTTTGCCGTTTGCTAAACAGCTTCGCTGGTCATCCACCTTCCCAGGGTGGAATGGCTCGTAATTTCTTTCGACAGTACCATCGCTTATTCCACCAATCGCCCGTAGTGGGTATGAGCCACATTTTGCGAAGAAAACACCAAACAGAGTTTTGGTGTCATGGCGTTCAGCCGTGCCGTTGACGACGGTGCTTTCGCAGAGGAAAAGGACGTCGACGGGCAGTGCAACCCCCGCAGGCCGTAACCCAGGAGGTGAAGCGAGAGCCGCGACCGCCATGCGCGGAGCCCGACGAGTCATGGTGGCTTTCCTATGTCCGACCGAGGCCTGGCCCGTCGCCTCCTGAGCGGTCTCCTCCTGGCAGCCTATCTGCTCAGCCAGTGGCCCAGGCCCGCGCACTCGGCGACACCCCAGGGCGTCTCAAGTGAGGACAACGCTCCGTTTCGAATCTCGTGCTTGTCCTCGTCCGTCATTCCGTTTTTGACATCGTTCAAGTGGCGCGCTTATGCACCTTGAATCGTGCAGCACCAACTAGCCTAATATTTAACGTTGCCAACTCTCCAAGTCTCCGCCATCATTTAGTATTTGTTGTATTCGTCTGCAGGCAAAGGCCCATCTGTGGTAGAACAAACAAACACAGGTGTTTATTTTATTATAACATGATGATAGCGGCTTATATGACCACGCATTCAGGTTAACATTACTCAGGCGAGCGCTCAGCTACCTCGAATGTCTGCCACGTTCTGAATAACAGGCCACGTTTGTCCCAGACTAGGCGAAAGCTGGCTGTGGCAGAACATAAGGGGTTCTCCTACAGGGGGATGCTGGCGATTTGGTCGCACTAGAAAGGCGTAAATTTTCACGATGTACAGGTTACCGGAGCTAGTTACACTCAGCGATAATAACATCCGCGCAGGCTTAGACGTTGTGCATGCAATATGCAAACAAGCATCACTCACAGCAACCTCCAAGTCAGATCGTCATTAGTTTGGGCGCGATGCACGGTGAAACAGTAATCGTGCAAAGACGATCCAGCGACAGAGGAGGCGAAAGCACACGAGTGCTAACTTTCAACAAATGTTTCAACAACAGGCACTTTTATACGCATGAGTTCTCAGAATGTGTGCGTTACACATCCACTGCTTGACCAACTATCGAAAATCGGTCCGAGGAAAGGTCATTTTTTATGTATATGTAACTCGATCGACAGTAACCATACGCATCGCGTGCTCACCCGGTCAATTATTTTGACCCCAATAACACTTCTTAGTACCCTCTCTTAGACATTCTTAGACTTTGAATAAGCTTCTTCAAACTGGTGCTGACCGTCCTTTAATTTGTGCGCTTGAGGTTGTGCTCTCAGAGGCGATCTTTGAAGCATTTAGCGGATCTACACCAGATGTTGTGCGGGCCTCTGCTATATGAGCGATAGAATATACGATGTACAATATACAATATACGAGTACGACCTGCTGGACGCTATCGACAGCATAACGCGATTTGTTCTTCTTGATCACAAGCCCTTTGCGGCATCTTTTTCCATACATAATTTGCTTGCAGAGGTTGACAAGCTTGTAGAGGATCACCGCCGTCGTGGTGTCATGGCTCTTGCTTTGCGCTGCTAAGCCTGAGGGCGTAGGATTCGATCCCGGCTTCGGCGTCCGCATTCCGATGGGAGCGAAAGATGAAAATGCCTCTGTACCGTGCATTGGGTGCATGTGAAAGAACCCCAGGTGCGGCAAAATTATTCTGGAGTGCCTCATACCTTCGGCATACCTCATAACCAGATTGTGCTGTCGGCACGTAAAACCACTGAATGTAATTATGAAGAAAAAAAATTTTGTTAGGGATAAAAAAAATGACAACCAATCCACTCAGTGAAGAAGGAGGGGCAGCGAAAGCTCACGACAGTAGAAGTTCTCAAACGAAAAGCAAAGTTTTTTCGCTGCCATTCCATCTTCACATGGGGGATTGATTGGCTGTCACTTCTTGCGTTGCGAGTCTGGCGTTGCGAGCCAGGGTTCGCGATTATCGCTTTCTTAAAAGGAAGAGGTCTGGACACCGACCAAAAATGGTTTAAAAGAGTTATTTACGTTTCGGCTCCCCCACGGGAGCCTTGTTCACAATGAAAGAAGCGGCAGAGCTGGCGCCCCTTTTTATGTGCGTCTCAAAACATGATTAAGGCACCTGGCATACATGGGCGGCAGATTGCCTTCGTTGCGATTAAGAGTGTGCGCCGTGGTTTGGATGATTAGGGACTCAAGATAAAGACGCGAAGAATGATTTCGCTCCTTGGCAATCACACGAGATTTCTCCCAGTTAATCTTATGTGATGTGGCTGCGCAGTGTTCGGCCAAGGCATTTGATGCAACGTGTCGTTTCTGGACGTCATTCATGTGTTGCTTAAGTCTTGTTTTGAAGTTGCCGGTTTCACCTACGTAGACGTACCGACAATCCGCACACGGAATGACATACACCACGCCTGGGAACTTGTCCTTTTCCAAAGGGTCTTTCACATGCACGAGCTCGTGTCTAAGTTTCCGGGAGGGCACGTGCGCAGCCTGCACGTCATATGACCGCAGGACGCGTGCAAGAGTCTCGCTTATGCCGGGGACATACGGAATCGAAGCCCGTCTTTTTGGGGGTCCAGACTGCGTGGGTGCTGTGCGAGCCAGCTGGCGCCCTACTGAGTCAATGACGTACTCAGGGTATCCACAAGCCATTAATTCCCTCCGCACAAGTGCATTGTCCGCCATGTGGTCTTCGGCTGTTGTGCACACGTTTTTTGCCCGACGAAGAAGAGAGCCGACAACAGACCTCTTTTGCGAAGCAGGGTGCACCGATCTGTAGTTTAGGTAGCGGCCCGTGTGAGTGTGCTTCCTAAACACCTTGAATAACAGGTTTGGCCCATCTCGCTGCACAAGGGTGTCCAGAAACGGCAGTTGCCCTTCAGATTCCACTTCAACGGTGAACTTGATTGCTGCTTGTATATTGTTTAGGTGAGCCGTGAAAGGGTCAAGGTTCTTCCTTTGCAAAATGCTGAAACAGTCGTCGACATATCTGAGGAAGACTTTAGGTGCCGGTGTAAACGACGACAACGCTTGAGCTTCGATAGCCTCCATTGTTAGGTTGGCTACTGTGACCGAAATCGACGCACCCATTGCTGCTCCGTGTACTTGGCGATAAAATTTCTTCTGGAACGTGAAATACGTATTTGATAGGCAAAAATTTAGTAGCCTACCTAGGTCAGGCACATCGATGGGGGATCTGTCAGGCAACGTCGGGTCTTCGTCAAGGGCGGCGACGCAAACTTCCACGGCCATGTCTATTGGTACGCTTGTAAACAGTGAGACCACGTCAAAAGAAACTAAGACTTCATCGGGGTGGACGCTTGTCCCTTTAACCTTTTCAATGAAGTCGTACGTGTTGCGTATGTGCGTGGCACGTTTTCCAACGAGTGGCGAAATGATTCTGTGAAGAAAATTTGACAGCTTGTGGAGCGGCGAGCGTGTGAAGTCCACAATGGGGCGCAGGGGAACATCGGGCTTGTGCACTTTCGGTAGGCCGTATATTGCTGGGGCAGATCCATTGTGGCAAATCAGTCTGTAGTACAAATGCTTGTGCTGAGGCGGCACCATACGGAAGACGTCGGCGAGCAGTTTCTGCAGATCCCTCTGAAGCTTGGGTGTCGGGTCTCTTGCGACGCTGGCGTACGTGTGAACGTCACTCAATAGCAAGCACATTTTTTCGATGTATTTGCTCTTGTCTAGAAGGACAGTAGCGTTCCCCTTGTCGGCGGGAAGTACGACAATATCCCGGTTCTCCTGCAACCTCTTGACGGCATCACGTTCTTGCTTGCACAAGGTGTCCACGGTGGGTTGGGCGTGCAACTTCGACAATACGTTTACAACGCGTGTGCGAGCCTCGTCACGGCGGGATTGGTCGACCAAGTTGACAGCGCGCTCAGCGGCGCATATTACTTTCTTCGTGTCCGTTGCAGGTCCCGTGTTGAAGTTGAGACCAAGACTTAGAACTGCCATTTCGTAGCCGTCAGGCTGGTATGAGGACAAGTTGTACACAGAGTTTTTGAGGGCACTTGGTGGACGTGCTGTGCGGCACTGCTTCAGCCTTTCGAATTTCCTGTCGTGGCATTGCTCATCTTTCCGAGCGCGAAGATTGGCTTGAAAATTTGCATGCAATTGTATGCGCGCCATCTCTTCTGGGCAGTGATCCTCGAGACGCCGCCGAGAAAAGAAAGCATCATTCCTAAGTCTTCGTACTTGGTCCCTGCAGTCCATGATCCTCGCTTGCAACAGATGCCGTTCTGCCTTGGAAACCACGCTTAGTCCAAATCTCGTCGACACGGGTCTGTGAAGACGTAGCGAGCGCGGGATCAAACCCTGGGACTTGCAGGCAAGGTTGAACGTCAGATGCCCGTTGAATGCCAGAATGCGCATAGTCAGTGAGACGAACCGGCGAATTTCAGTGATCACTTGCTGGCCGTACGCCTGTCGCAAATGGATGAAGTTGAGAGTATGACGGAAGCCCGTCTGGTCGGGATGATGCATACTTAAAAGGAAGAGGTCTGGACACCGACCAAAAATGGTTTAAAAGAGTTATTTACGTTTCGGCTCCCCCACGGGAGCCTTGTTCACAATGAAAGAAGCGGCAGAGCTGGCGCCCCTTTTTATGTGCGTCTCAAAACATGATTAAGGCACCTGGCATACATGGGCGGCAGATTGCCTTCGTTGCGATTAAGAGTGTGCGCCGTGGTTTGGATGATTAGGGACTCAAGATAAAGACGCGAAGAATGATTTCGCTCCTTGGCAATCACACGAGATTTCTCCCAGTTAATCTTATGTGATGTGGCTGCGCAGTGTTCGGCCAAGGCATTTGATGCAACGTGTCGTTTCTGGACGTCATTCATGTGTTGCTTAAGTCTTGTTTTGAAGTTGCCGGTTTCACCTACGTAGACGTACCGACAATCCGCACACGGAATGACATACACCACGCCTGGGAACTTGTCCTTTTCCAAAGGGTCTTTCACATGCACGAGCTCGTGTCTAAGTTTCCGGGAGGGCACGTGCGCAGCCTGCACGTCATATGACCGCAGGACGCGTGCAAGAGTCTCGCTTATGCCGGGGACATACGGAATCGAAGCCCGTCTTTTTGGGGGTCCAGACTGCGTGGGTGCTGTGCGAGCCAGCTGGCGCCCTACTGAGTCAATGACGTACTCAGGGTATCCACAAGCCATTAATTCCCTCCGCACAAGTGCATTGTCCGCCATGTGGTCTTCGGCTGTTGTGCACACGTTTTTTGCCCGACGAAGAAGAGAGCCGACAACAGACCTCTTTTGCGAAGCAGGGTGCACCGATCTGTAGTTTAGGTAGCGGCCCGTGTGAGTGTGCTTCCTAAACACCTTGAATAACAGGTTTGGCCCATCTCGCTGCACAAGGGTGTCCAGAAACGGCAGTTGCCCTTCAGATTCCACTTCAACGGTGAACTTGATTGCTGCTTGTATATTGTTTAGGTGAGCCGTGAAAGGGTCAAGGTTCTTCCTTTGCAAAATGCTGAAACAGTCGTCGACATATCTGAGGAAGACTTTAGGTGCCGGTGTAAACGACGACAACGCTTGAGCTTCGATAGCCTCCATTGTTAGGTTGGCTACTGTGACCGAAATCGACGCACCCATTGCTGCTCCGTGTACTTGGCGATAAAATTTCTTCTGGAACGTGAAATACGTATTTGATAGGCAAAAATTTAGTAGCCTACCTAGGTCAGGCACATCGATGGGGGATCTGTCAGGCAACGTCGGGTCTTCGTCAAGGGCGGCGACGCAAACTTCCACGGCCATGTCTATTGGTACGCTTGTAAACAGTGAGACCACGTCAAAAGAAACTAAGACTTCATCGGGGTGGACGCTTGTCCCTTTAACCTTTTCAATGAAGTCGTACGTGTTGCGTATGTGCGTGGCACGTTTTCCAACGAGTGGCGAAATGATTCTGTGAAGAAAATTTGACAGCTTGTGGAGCGGCGAGCGTGTGAAGTCCACAATGGGGCGCAGGGGAACATCGGGCTTGTGCACTTTCGGTAGGCCGTATATTGCTGGGGCAGATCCATTGTGGCAAATCAGTCTGTAGTACAAATGCTTGTGCTGAGGCGGCACCATACGGAAGACGTCGGCGAGCAGTTTCTGCAGATCCCTCTGAAGCTTGGGTGTCGGGTCTCTTGCGACGCTGGCGTACGTGTGAACGTCACTCAATAGCAAGCACATTTTTTCGATGTATTTGCTCTTGTCTAGAAGGACAGTAGCGTTCCCCTTGTCGGCGGGAAGTACGACAATATCCCGGTTCTCCTGCAACCTCTTGACGGCATCACGTTCTTGCTTGCACAAGGTGTCCACGGTGGGTTGGGCGTGCAACTTCGACAATACGTTTACAACGCGTGTGCGAGCCTCGTCACGGCGGGATTGGTCGACCAAGTTGACAGCGCGCTCAGCGGCGCATATTACTTTCTTCGTGTCCGTTGCAGGTCCCGTGTTGAAGTTGAGACCAAGACTTAGAACTGCCATTTCGTAGCCGTCAGGCTGGTATGAGGACAAGTTGTACACAGAGTTTTTGAGGGCACTTGGTGGACGTGCTGTGCGGCACTGCTTCAGCCTTTCGAATTTCCTGTCGTGGCATTGCTCATCTTTCCGAGCGCGAAGATTGGCTTGAAAATTTGCATGCAATTGTATGCGCGCCATCTCTTCTGGGCAGTGATCCTCGAGACGCCGCCGAGAAAAGAAAGCATCATTCCTAAGTCTTCGTACTTGGTCCCTGCAGTCCATGATCCTCGCTTGCAACAGATGCCGTTCTGCCTTGGAAACCACGCTTAGTCCAAATCTCGTCGACACGGGTCTGTGAAGACGTAGCGAGCGCGGGATCAAACCCTGGGACTTGCAGGCAAGGTTGAACGTCAGATGCCCGTTGAATGCCAGAATGCGCATAGTCAGTGAGACGAACCGGCGAATTTCAGTGATCACTTGCTGGCCGTACGCCTGTCGCAAATGGATGAAGTTGAGAGTATGACGGAAGCCCGTCTGGTCGGGATGATGCATACTTAAAAGGAAGAGGTCTGGACACCGACCAAAAATGGTTTAAAAGAGTTATTTACGTTTCGGCTCCCCCACGGGAGCCTTGTTCACAATGAAAGAAGCGGCAGAGCTGGCGCCCCTTTTTATGTGCGTCTCAAAACATGATTAAGGCACCTGGCATACATGGGCGGCAGATTGCCTTCGTTGCGATTAAGAGTGTGCGCCGTGGTTTGGATGATTAGGGACTCAAGATAAAGACGCGAAGAATGATTTCGCTCCTTGGCAATCACACGAGATTTCTCCCAGTTAATCTTATGTGATGTGGCTGCGCAGTGTTCGGCCAAGGCATTTGATGCAACGTGTCGTTTCTGGACGTCATTCATGTGTTGCTTAAGTCTTGTTTTGAAGTTGCCGGTTTCACCTACGTAGACGTACCGACAATCCGCACACGGAATGACATACACCACGCCTGGGAACTTGTCCTTTTCCAAAGGGTCTTTCACATGCACGAGCTCGTGTCTAAGTTTCCGGGAGGGCACGTGCGCAGCCTGCACGTCATATGACCGCAGGACGCGTGCAAGAGTCTCGCTTATGCCGGGGACATACGGAATCGAAGCCCGTCTTTTTGGGGGTCCAGACTGCGTGGGTGCTGTGCGAGCCAGCTGGCGCCCTACTGAGTCAATGACGTACTCAGGGTATCCACAAGCCATTAATTCCCTCCGCACAAGTGCATTGTCCGCCATGTGGTCTTCGGCTGTTGTGCACACGTTTTTTGCCCGACGAAGAAGAGAGCCGACAACAGACCTCTTTTGCGAAGCAGGGTGCACCGATCTGTAGTTTAGGTAGCGGCCCGTGTGAGTGTGCTTCCTAAACACCTTGAATAACAGGTTTGGCCCATCTCGCTGCACAAGGGTGTCCAGAAACGGCAGTTGCCCTTCAGATTCCACTTCAACGGTGAACTTGATTGCTGCTTGTATATTGTTTAGGTGAGCCGTGAAAGGGTCAAGGTTCTTCCTTTGCAAAATGCTGAAACAGTCGTCGACATATCTGAGGAAGACTTTAGGTGCCGGTGTAAACGACGACAACGCTTGAGCTTCGATAGCCTCCATTGTTAGGTTGGCTACTGTGACCGAAATCGACGCACCCATTGCTGCTCCGTGTACTTGGCGATAAAATTTCTTCTGGAACGTGAAATACGTATTTGATAGGCAAAAATTTAGTAGCCTACCTAGGTCAGGCACATCGATGGGGGATCTGTCAGGCAACGTCATACTCTCAACTTCATCCATTTGCGACAGGCGTACGGCCAGCAAGTGATCACTGAAATTCGCCGGTTCGTCTCACTGACTATGCGCATTCTGGCATTCAACGGGCATCTGACGTTCAACCTTGCCTGCAAGTCCCAGGGTTTGATCCCGCGCTCGCTACGTCTTCACAGACCCGTGTCGACGAGATTTGGACTAAGCGTGGTTTCCAAGGCAGAACGGCATCTGTTGCAAGCGAGGATCATGGACTGCAGGGACCAAGTACGAAGACTTAGGAATGATGCTTTCTTTTCTCGGCGGCGTCTCGAGGATCACTGCCCAGAAGAGATGGCGCGCATACAATTGCATGCAAATTTTCAAGCCAATCTTCGCGCTCGGAAAGATGAGCAATGCCACGACAGGAAATTCGAAAGGCTGAAGCAGTGCCGCACAGCACGTCCACCAAGTGCCCTCAAAAACTCTGTGTACAACTTGTCCTCATACCAGCCTGACGGCTACGAAATGGCAGTTCTAAGTCTTGGTCTCAACTTCAACACGGGACCTGCAACGGACACGAAGAAAGTAATATGCGCCGCTGAGCGCGCTGTCAACTTGGTCGACCAATCCCGCCGTGACGAGGCTCGCACACGCGTTGTAAACGTATTGTCGAAGTTGCACGCCCAACCCACCGTGGACACCTTGTGCAAGCAAGAACGTGATGCCGTCAAGAGGTTGCAGGAGAACCGGGATATTGTCGTACTTCCCGCCGACAAGGGGAACGCTACTGTCCTTCTAGACAAGAGCAAATACATCGAAAAAATGTGCTTGCTATTGAGTGACGTTCACACGTACGCCAGCGTCGCAAGAGACCCGACACCCAAGCTTCAGAGGGATCTGCAGAAACTGCTCGCCGACGTCTTCCGTATGGTGCCGCCTCAGCACAAGCATTTGTACTACAGACTGATTTGCCACAATGGATCTGCCCCAGCAATATACGGCCTACCGAAAGTGCACAAGCCCGATGTTCCCCTGCGCCCCATTGTGGACTTCACACGCTCGCCGCTCCACAAGCTGTCAAATTTTCTTCACAGAATCATTTCGCCACTCGTTGGAAAACGTGCCACGCACATACGCAACACGTACGACTTCATTGAAAAGGTTAAAGGGACAAGCGTCCACCCCGATGAAGTCTTAGTTTCTTTTGACGTGGTCTCACTGTTTACAAGCGTACCAATAGACATGGCCGTGGAAGTTTGCGTCGCCGCCCTTGACGAAGACCCGACGTTGCCTGACAGATCCCCCATCGATGTGCCTGACCTAGGTAGGCTACTAAATTTTTGCCTATCAAATACGTATTTCACGTTCCAGAAGAAATTTTATCGCCAAGTACACGGAGCAGCAATGGGTGCGTCGATTTCGGTCACAGTAGCCAACCTAACAATGGAGGCTATCGAAGCTCAAGCGTTGTCGTCGTTTACACCGGCACCTAAAGTCTTCCTCAGATATGTCGACGACTGTTTCAGCATTTTGCAAAGGAAGAACCTTGACCCTTTCACGGCTCACCTAAACAATATACAAGCAGCAATCAAGTTCACCGTTGAAGTGGAATCTGAAGGGCAACTGCCGTTTCTGGACACCCTTGTGCAGCGAGATGGGCCAAACCTGTTATTCAAGGTGTTTAGGAAGCACACTCACACGGGCCGCTACCTAAACTACAGATCGGTGCACCCTGCTTCGCAAAAGAGGTCTGTTGTCGGCTCTCTTCTTCGTCGGGCAAAAAACGTGTGCACAACAGCCGAAGACCACATGGCGGACAATGCACTTGTGCGGAGGGAATTAATGGCTTGTGGATACCCTGAGTACGTCATTGACTCAGTAGGGCGCCAGCTGGCTCGCACAGCACCCACGCAGTCTGGACCCCCAAAAAGACGGGCTTCGATTCCGTATGTCCCCGGCATAAGCGAGACTCTTGCACGCGTCCTGCGGTCATATGACGTGCAGGCTGCGCACGTGCCCTCCCGGAAACTTAGACACGAGCTCGTGCATGTGAAAGACCCTTTGGAAAAGGACAAGTTCCCAGGCGTGGTGTATGTCATTCCGTGTGCGGATTGTCGGTACGTCTACGTAGGTGAAACCGGCAACTTCAAAACAAGACTTAAGCAACACATGAATGACGTCCAGAAACGACACGTTGCATCAAATGCCTTGGCCGAACACTGCGCAGCCACATCACATAAGATTAACTGGGAGAAATCTCGTGTGATTGCCAAGGAGCGAAATCATTCTTCGCGTCTTTATCTTGAGTCCCTAATCATCCAAACCACGGCGCACACTCTTAATCGCAACGAAGGCAATCTGCCGCCCATGTATGCCAGGTGCCTTAATCATGTTTTGAGACGCACATAAAAAGGGGCGCCAGCTCTGCCGCTTCTTTCATTGTGAACAAGGCTCCCGTGGGGGAGCCGAAACGTAAATAACTCTTTTAAACCATTTTTGGTCGGTGTCCAGACCTCTTCCTTTTAAGTATGCATCATCCCGACCAGACGGGCTTCCGTCATACTCTCAACTTCATCCATTTGCGACAGGCGTACGGCCAGCAAGTGATCACTGAAATTCGCCGGTTCGTCTCACTGACTATGCGCATTCTGGCATTCAACGGGCATCTGACGTTCAACCTTGCCTGCAAGTCCCAGGGTTTGATCCCGCGCTCGCTACGTCTTCACAGACCCGTGTCGACGAGATTTGGACTAAGCGTGGTTTCCAAGGCAGAACGGCATCTGTTGCAAGCGAGGATCATGGACTGCAGGGACCAAGTACGAAGACTTAGGAATGATGCTTTCTTTTCTCGGCGGCGTCTCGAGGATCACTGCCCAGAAGAGATGGCGCGCATACAATTGCATGCAAATTTTCAAGCCAATCTTCGCGCTCGGAAAGATGAGCAATGCCACGACAGGAAATTCGAAAGGCTGAAGCAGTGCCGCACAGCACGTCCACCAAGTGCCCTCAAAAACTCTGTGTACAACTTGTCCTCATACCAGCCTGACGGCTACGAAATGGCAGTTCTAAGTCTTGGTCTCAACTTCAACACGGGACCTGCAACGGACACGAAGAAAGTAATATGCGCCGCTGAGCGCGCTGTCAACTTGGTCGACCAATCCCGCCGTGACGAGGCTCGCACACGCGTTGTAAACGTATTGTCGAAGTTGCACGCCCAACCCACCGTGGACACCTTGTGCAAGCAAGAACGTGATGCCGTCAAGAGGTTGCAGGAGAACCGGGATATTGTCGTACTTCCCGCCGACAAGGGGAACGCTACTGTCCTTCTAGACAAGAGCAAATACATCGAAAAAATGTGCTTGCTATTGAGTGACGTTCACACGTACGCCAGCGTCGCAAGAGACCCGACACCCAAGCTTCAGAGGGATCTGCAGAAACTGCTCGCCGACGTCTTCCGTATGGTGCCGCCTCAGCACAAGCATTTGTACTACAGACTGATTTGCCACAATGGATCTGCCCCAGCAATATACGGCCTACCGAAAGTGCACAAGCCCGATGTTCCCCTGCGCCCCATTGTGGACTTCACACGCTCGCCGCTCCACAAGCTGTCAAATTTTCTTCACAGAATCATTTCGCCACTCGTTGGAAAACGTGCCACGCACATACGCAACACGTACGACTTCATTGAAAAGGTTAAAGGGACAAGCGTCCACCCCGATGAAGTCTTAGTTTCTTTTGACGTGGTCTCACTGTTTACAAGCGTACCAATAGACATGGCCGTGGAAGTTTGCGTCGCCGCCCTTGACGAAGACCCGACGTTGCCTGACAGATCCCCCATCGATGTGCCTGACCTAGGTAGGCTACTAAATTTTTGCCTATCAAATACGTATTTCACGTTCCAGAAGAAATTTTATCGCCAAGTACACGGAGCAGCAATGGGTGCGTCGATTTCGGTCACAGTAGCCAACCTAACAATGGAGGCTATCGAAGCTCAAGCGTTGTCGTCGTTTACACCGGCACCTAAAGTCTTCCTCAGATATGTCGACGACTGTTTCAGCATTTTGCAAAGGAAGAACCTTGACCCTTTCACGGCTCACCTAAACAATATACAAGCAGCAATCAAGTTCACCGTTGAAGTGGAATCTGAAGGGCAACTGCCGTTTCTGGACACCCTTGTGCAGCGAGATGGGCCAAACCTGTTATTCAAGGTGTTTAGGAAGCACACTCACACGGGCCGCTACCTAAACTACAGATCGGTGCACCCTGCTTCGCAAAAGAGGTCTGTTGTCGGCTCTCTTCTTCGTCGGGCAAAAAACGTGTGCACAACAGCCGAAGACCACATGGCGGACAATGCACTTGTGCGGAGGGAATTAATGGCTTGTGGATACCCTGAGTACGTCATTGACTCAGTAGGGCGCCAGCTGGCTCGCACAGCACCCACGCAGTCTGGACCCCCAAAAAGACGGGCTTCGATTCCGTATGTCCCCGGCATAAGCGAGACTCTTGCACGCGTCCTGCGGTCATATGACGTGCAGGCTGCGCACGTGCCCTCCCGGAAACTTAGACACGAGCTCGTGCATGTGAAAGACCCTTTGGAAAAGGACAAGTTCCCAGGCGTGGTGTATGTCATTCCGTGTGCGGATTGTCGGTACGTCTACGTAGGTGAAACCGGCAACTTCAAAACAAGACTTAAGCAACACATGAATGACGTCCAGAAACGACACGTTGCATCAAATGCCTTGGCCGAACACTGCGCAGCCACATCACATAAGATTAACTGGGAGAAATCTCGTGTGATTGCCAAGGAGCGAAATCATTCTTCGCGTCTTTATCTTGAGTCCCTAATCATCCAAACCACGGCGCACACTCTTAATCGCAACGAAGGCAATCTGCCGCCCATGTATGCCAGGTGCCTTAATCATGTTTTGAGACGCACATAAAAAGGGGCGCCAGCTCTGCCGCTTCTTTCATTGTGAACAAGGCTCCCGTGGGGGAGCCGAAACGTAAATAACTCTTTTAAACCATTTTTGGTCGGTGTCCAGACCTCTTCCTTTTAAGTATGCATCATCCCGACCAGACGGGCTTCCGTCATACTCTCAACTTCATCGATTATCGCTTTCGTTCAGCATCGCGGGAACGTTCTTCGTCGGTGGTAGTTTCGCGCCTGCGACGTTTACATTATGGTTGCTGTTCCCTTCAGCGCGCCTCGTACGCATGTTGTTCTTCGGGTGTACGAACTATACGTGTCCGCCCCATCAATAACGTAGTTGTTTTTAGCGCCGATACTTCTCCTGCTAATATACTGCGACAACCTTGCCGCCACGCTATTGTTCACGGCGAGCGTTCTAATCTGCTCCGCATTTTGACACCTGCGCCGCCGCACTGAACCCGTATGGGTTTGTTAGAAATCTTTAAGTTCGTTTCTTTTGCTGGACGCCGAAAACAACTACGGAAAGTTAGGCACGTACAGCTTTCACTGTAAAAAATTGCTTCCTCTCCCGTAATCGAGAGTAGGTGTAAGCATGAAAGGGCAACCGGCAAAGCAGATTGGTTGGAGAAGATACTAGCCACAATCGCGTAATGGGCGTAGTGCATGTTCGCAACGGCACACCCCCACCACACCGAACACGCCATACTGTGTACTGGACCATGCTGCCCAACTAAAAGAAGAAAACCGGCTGAAGGCCTCATGACCGGCAGCGAAAGACGCCCGGTAGCAGAGCGCACCGCCCAGCTAGAAGAAGAATGAATTGAATTCGCGGGTTTTGCAATTGATTATGAGGCATGCCGCAGTGGGGGACTCAGCAATAATTTTGACCTCCACGGGATCGTTAACGTTCCCCCAATTCACGGGACACGAGCGTTCTTTTTTTTTTTTTTTTTTTGCATTTCGCCTCCATCGAAACGGCCGCCGCGGCCGCGATAAAGCTTTGGCTGGCTGGCTGTATCTTGATTGTTCTCCCGAATCGCCAGAATAGCAGCTCTGAATTTTGGCCCAAGGTCACTTGAAGCTCGACGACAACCGGAGCTAAAAGCTGTTCATGCTTGAAACGACGGAAACCTTTGCACGACCTCCAACTTTTTTTCTTGAATTGGGGGAAACCTTGTGGTTGTATTGCACTACGGCTACCTTACGTGTCCCATGGGTTTGCTCTTTCGTGGGGGCGGTTACATTGGAAGCAAACATTTCGCAAGAGCCACGTGCACATAAACTCAATACCCAGCACAGAACAAGGGAGCCGATCGCGAGCCAAAGCTCGTGGACCATAAAGTGGGCGTGGCAGTATTTCAACGCGGCTATTCAGAGAGGCCGGCAAACGATGCTCTATTTTTGCAAGTCTTGAAAGCGACGAACGGAAGGAAAGCAATGGCTCGCTAGCTCTACTTTCATAACTCCAACAGGCGTGATCACTGCTCAAATGAAATATAGCATCCAGGAATGTTATCTTACCCTAAACCGGGAGCACTTACAGTTTAATTATGTTTAATTTGAACACCTACAAATTAGATGGCCTTGATTTATTTTCTCGTTCTTACTAGAATGTTCGCCTTATATATAGTGCTTGAATCTGGATGCTTCCTTTCGCAGTGACTTCATGTTATTCCGTGGTTTTTATTGTCATTAGAATCTGTTCATGTTCAATCATTAATCTGTATTTATATTTCATTCGGTAGCAGCAGCAGCTCCTGCTGCTTCTTTGTTTTGTTAGCGTACTTTTGATGTGTTGCTGTGCTTACCAAAATAAACAGACCAGGGGTTATGGGCTCACCACGCTGCCTGCGAGCAGCTTTTTTCCCCTCGCATCCAACAAATATGTAGACAAATAAACATTATTATTATTATAAGGTGACAGAGTATCGTACACCGGCATTGGTCGTTTTCTTTTCCTGCTTCTAAAAAGCTCGTCAGCTTATGCGAGATAGGCATGCCGAAAAAAAAAAGATGTCGCAAAGGTGATTCCAAAAACTGCAAAGCCAGATATGTAGTTGTCGTGTATCGTATCCGTCACAGCTGCGGCATTTGCTACATCGAGCAGTGCGCTATAGATACCTAAATAATCTCTTCAAAGAGCACCGCCGCAACGCGCACAAATGGAAGGGCGCTTTTCCCGCGGCTTATCGCAACATCTGTGTATGTGAGCCACAATCTCAAACACGCTCGTGCAATATCCAAAATAAAGACAGGTTAGCGTGTACGCAAGATAAGGGGCCGCGAAATGCTTTACCGACTTGGCACACGATGCGACCATCGGGCTATCGAAAAAAGTAACTGAACTGGCGGTTCGTCGGGCCGATCTTAGATACCTTTACACCCTGAATGACAGTCTGCCGGCATCCTGTAGTTGAACAGGCACTTGTGGGCTGAGAACGCACGTACGAAAAAAAAAAAACGATACTTTTATTTCGTACGTTCCGGCCGGAGTAGTACACGGAAATGTTTACAACAGTTAATCCCATCGCTCCGAGTGAGGCGTATCGAAAACGTAAGTTTGCGCGGCACATTCGAAGACGCACTAATCCCATCGCTTTAAGTGACGTGGATCAAAACATCTCAGTTTGCGTGGCATATTCGTCGACGCGATTTCGCAGAGTTTTGCGGCACTGCTACTCCGCGAGGATCGCCGCTCTATGTCAACATTACGCGCACTGTTTCCGGAATCTGCTTCTCGGGCAACTCGGCGATCGTGAATTAGGCTCAAGCTCCCGTTAAGGACTTGTTTATCGTTGTGTACGGTTGGAGCCTATGTTAACAATACTCCTTCCAAAACAAAGAACTAAGAGTTACAAGATATGACTTCTCCAATGTTTCCTTTCCAGACGGCCAGATAGATCCTGCATTATACAGCGCGAGGAATGGTAGTAGGTGTGAAGTAGTTCCCGTTACGAAAATAGCGTTGTGGAAGCCGTCAAGTTTCTTTGGCATCTTTCTCACGTAGAGATTCCAGTTGAGTCTAAGCTAACGGTGAACGTCGGCCAGCGCATTTCGTTTCGATAGCGCACGCAGTATTACGTGTGCGCGGCATAGTAAAAGGCAGGCGTAGAGAGCCCCGCTGTACGAAACAAGCGACATCCCTGCCTCCTTGAATTGATACTTTGTTTTTCTTTCTCTGTCTATTTTTTTTTTTGTATTGAGTCCACAGCGCTCAGTGAACAAGGCTTCTTCGATAACACACTGCCGATGTATGTATACACAAATACCTACAGTGACTTAGCGTGAAAACTTGGACTTGTTGGTGATTCACCGGGAAAAAAAAAAAGAGGAGGGGAGGACACAGCGCAATTAAGACAGGGACACGGGAGAGCACGACACGCACACAGCGCTGGCTATAGTTTATTTATGAAGACGTGAAGGAATAAATACATGGGGTGCTACCATGCGCAACGTGTTACGAATTCGGCAAAAAACCTGGAGCATCGTTTCAAACGCTGATAATGATAAACACACGCCGACAGCACATGCTGAATGTTTGCCATTCAAACCTTGTCCCCTTTTTTGCCAATACTCACTTTCCAGAAAGACACTTGTGTATTTTAGCAATGCGCATTCATTCCTCATATATACACATACTTCTGACTTTATTCTTGTGCGCGTTCTTTCTTTTTCTTTACCACGACGTTGCGCCGAGAACAATCATGGAAACTTCTGTTGGAAATGCAAGGGAAGGAGACTTAAAAGCAAATAATGGCGTGTGCAAGTTTGCATCGCCGTGTTCTACATTACAGTGAAGAAGCAAAATAAACTTCCTTGTGCGTCGCGCGTGCTCCTGTCCGTAGTAGAACGGAATTTCATCAGCCTCGTCATCTCATGCGTCTTTTTTTCTTCCTTTCTGCCATTTTCTTTTTATGGAATATATTTGAAATAGAAGTAATCAGAACGGAGGGAGGCATCAAATTTGCAGTAAAAATCGCGATGAAGAGGCAGTTTTAGTAAATAGATTCACAAATGGGCTCTGTTTAATAATGTTTTGTGGTGCACAACCTGACGTTGCGAAATTGGAGCCGATTAGCAGCGTAGGTAATTCTGCTTAGCAAAAATCGTTAAACTACTTCCGCATTCATATATATATATATATATATATATATATATATAAAGAGAGAGAGAGAGAGAGAGCTCGCGGAAAAGACAAAGGTGGTTGCTTTTTCTTTCACGTGCTATTGCACATTGCCTTTTAATTACGTAACATAGACACCCTAGATATGCAGTCAAAACCATTTGAAACTGCATGGTGTTGGTTTAATGATATTCCTGCCTTCAGTTTTCGAGACAATCCACACTGCTTTCGTCTAGGCTGTTGTGTCGTCATGGACGATGAAAAGTAACTAAAGTCGGGGGATCGAATCCCGGCCACGGTGGTCGTATATCGATGGGGGCGAAATGCGAAATCACCTGTGTACTTAGATTTAGGTGCACGTTAAAGAACCCCGAGTGGTCGAAATTTCTGGAGTCCCCCACTACGGCGTGCCTCATGTTTTGGGACGTAAAACCCCATAATTTAATTTTTTAAAAGTAACTGAAAAGTCCATTTCGAATAACACAATATCGCGTGAAAATTTTTTGTGTAGTATCAACGTAGTAACCCACCCGACGATTCTAAAATATTCACCTCCATATTTAGGCAAAAAAATTGTTTTTAGCATAATAAACATGACGAGATTGTTACTTAGTTCACTTATATGCAGCTGCTGTTGGCATAAAATCACGTTAATAAAGAAAAGTCGCTAAATGCGAAGCATTGATGTCGATAGCAAAGTATTAGACAACTACACGATGTGAGAGCCGTAGTTTCATCGGCCCCACATTCTCCTACTAATTAAATTAACAGCGCCATGTTATGCGTGCACATGCAAATGTTAACATATCTCAATCGATGACTACGCAGACTCGCGGTCACAACGCTCTCGGTCTGACGAGGGGCAGCGGCGGCGAGCGAACGCTTACAGCTGCCTCTCACTTCAACGCGTCTCCGAAACACGAGGCTATGCTACATCCAATACTAGGCGCGCTAGTAGGCAGCGCGCACAAGGCTACTAGCCATCTCGATGCGCCTAACTTATGCACCCGCCCCAGATTACCTTCATGCAAGGGTGTCGCACTAAAGAACGCCATTCACAGCCACGGCAGCGCTAGAAAAACCGGCGTGCGCTCACCTGACGCGGACAGGGACGAATTTTTTTTTCAACTGCGAGGCCTTTCTTTCGAGGGACCCGTATGGGGTTCCTTTGTAGGGATTGCTACCAACGGGTGGATGTCTGATTTTCTCTTTAAAGATTACTTCCCTCCACCTTGCGGGTTTCCGCAGAACTATTACATTAAACTCTTGCCTTTGCCTTGTCATGCCTTGCCTTGTCATGTCTTGCCTTTGTTGACAAATTCGACTTCGCCCTGCCATCTGCTAGCCGCCTGGTTAGCTCAGATGCTAGAGCGGCTTGCCCGGAAAGGCGGTGGTCCCGGGTCTGAGTCCCGCAGCAGGAGGAATTTTTCTTCAATTACGAGGTTTTTCTTTCGAGGAACCCGTATGGGTTTCCTTTGTAGCGATTGCTACGAACGGGTGGATGTCTGATTTTCCCTTTATTAATGTCGCTTCTTAACTTCAAATTTATCTGTTCCGCTTCACAGTGCTCACGTGGTTATCAGCATTTGATTACTTATGGAGTGACTAGATGATAAGAGAATACGTCCACATTGCAGATTTACAAAGAACACGTTGTGAATTCATCACAAATCTCCACCGAAGAAACTATATGTTGCTTGCGAAAATTAAAAACAAAATTTCGCAGTTCTGCGCGAAAGGCGAAGCACCAATTACAATAGCAAATTAGTAAATAGCTGTACGAAGTAAGGATGGTAGTTCTGGCGGCCGTATCAACTTGTAAAAGTTCGCTTACTAACTAAATTAACAATTATAGAATGTGTAAGCGTGACTCAACGAGGACGCAAAAAGCAGCCGACTCACAGAGACTTTGTGTCTTTGCTTCTCTCTAAGCCCTTGTTCAGTGGCGCTTACGCATTCTATTATGTATTCAAACCAACTAGCCCGCTAACCTGTTCTAACTAAATTAACCAGCACGGTGTCAGGTGCGCACAGGTAAACATGAACCCATCTCGCTCGATGAGGCGGAAACTCGCTGTCAAAATTCTGGGGTGTGGAATCGTGGCAGCCGCAAGGGCGAATTGACCGTCATGCATCTCTCGCTTCAACGCGAACGAAACGTCGTAAGCCCAGCGCACACGAAGCTACCGGCACTACACGCACTCTGCGAACATCGCAGATCGCTTTGAAGATGAGGCCCGAGCGGGCGCGCACTTTGGCCACGTCAAGGATCTCTTTCAAGACACACAAGCACCGGCAACGCGTCCGCCAAAGGCGTCTACTGCGGCGTCCGCGATTCGCGTAGCTAACGCCGTAATAGACGCCGCGGTTGTCTCTACTCTATATGGAGCGGTGAGCGAGGAGGAAATCGAGGCACCTTATCGCCACCGGAGAAGAACGCCTCTCCTCCTTCGCCTGACCCCCCCCCTGCCTCGCGCTCGAGAGGAGAGGGCACGCGTCCGCACCGCGTTCCTCGCTCGCGCACGCGAGATCGAACCGCGTACGCCGGCTCACCCCCACACACTTTCACTCATACGGAACCTCACGGCGACGGCGACGGCAGAAATGCGCCTGTAATGTCCATATATTTGCTATCGCAATAAGAGCAGCAACACACATTCCCTTGCTTTCGTATGCTGCCCTGCACATGGGGCTAATGAACTGATGCAGATATTCTGTTCTTTCATAAGAGGTTGGTGCAAGTGTCAGGAAGACAGACGGAAAATCCTAAATGAAGTCACTCTAACAGAGATTTTAGATTTGACGCAGACGAAGAAAGGACGGCTAAAGAACAGCGTCTGCGTCAAATCTAAAATCTCTGTTAGAGTGACTTCATTTTGGATTTTCCGTCTGTCTTCCTTTTTTTATTTAGTCCTTACCTTTAAGGATTTTCTAGCGGATCTTACAGGTATTTTGCCGCCTTTTTCGTTTTGACGCAGACGCTGTTCATTAGACCCTTTATCTTTCAACTATTCTGTTCATTTCATTGTTTGTCACATGGTTAATTTTTCGCGCGGTCACACGTTTTATTAATTTTATCGGTGAGTGACTTTAGAGATTTTATGTTTGACGCAGACGCTGTTCTTTAGACGCCCTTTCTTAATGTTTTTCCGTGTCATTCATTGGTCATTATTCTCATAGTCGTGCGAGTTTTATCACTGTCTGGTCCTTAGGCGTTTGAATGCTATGTGTTGGATAGTTCGTTAGTGAAGTGTAGTTGGTACTTGTTATCTCTCGCTTTTCACCCCAGTGCCTTGATGACTAACTCTTAAAACTGCGAGACAGTAACGGAAACTTGGAAATAATGTTGTTGTTGTTGTTGCTGTTGTTTTCTGGCGTGGCTGTGCATTACTCCGAGTCGGCCCATGCAAGCGGCCGCGTTTCTAGCAGGAAGCTCGCCTTCATGCATGGCGTTCGTCGTCAGCGTTTGCCGGTGAACATACGTAAGGTGCAGTTGTTGCCAGGAAGCATGAGAAGCAGTAAGGGATCTTTGAATGCTATAGCGGTCCTCCCTTAAAAGCGCAGCTTAAGCATCCTGGAACTCATGTAATTTTGCCCCTCTTGCTCGGGCCCTGTTTCGGACCTGCAGTGTTCTACAGACGAATAAGTAAATAAATAAATAAGAATAATTTTGCAAATGCAATGCACATCTTGGAACCTATGTGAAGCGAAGTACTATGAATTTGCCTGTTTAATTCCTGCTTCTTTGGTTGTAACGAAAACTGGCGCGCATGCGCATCTCATCCCACACTCCCGTGCTACGCGATATGCCACACAAGCGACGATCACCTGAAAGAGCCAGTCGGCGTTGGCACGACACAAGTACGCGCGTGATTGTGGCCTAATTTCTCCATCGAATACTTAAGCAGAGTGTCAAGAGCAAAACTTTAAAAGGACCTAATGAAAACGATGCTATCAGTGTCCGTTTATAGGTAATTATACTTTGCAGCTGGTCATAACGTTGTTCGGAAAACGGTTTAAAATATACCTGTCACAGCATCCACGAATACATTTTGCTTTCATTTGCACATGGAAACGTTGGCTACGAATTCATGGTTACAGGAGAAAGGATTGTTCGCTTGTCAACCAATTGCCAAGTGCGTCACAAGGCCGAAGCGATCGACCTTTTGTTTAGGTTGGTTTTGTTACCTAGACTGTTGCGACGCAGTATTTTTTATGGAATATTTTGCAACGAACACTGATAAAAATAAGTGCTCAGTAACATTTATGGCATAATACTCCTTGCTGCAAAAAAATGACAACGATGTACCCTACAATATGATTATGTTAAAGCTTATGCACAGTGTTTGGCGTACGGGTATGTCAGTGCGCTATGCAGATGTAGACAACCGACCCGTTAGGCAATACTTTATTGAAAGTGTTTTTTAGAGAAGTACACAACCGCCGAGAGAGGAAACCAGAATGTCTGCCTTTAATAAATGATCTTGGTAAACTAAAGCCCTATTAGTACTATCTAGCAAGAGTTGTGCTGAATTCTCAACAAATAAAGTGATTAATATGTAAATGTCTGTTCCATTTGTACTGAGAAGGCAAAAAAAGGAATATAGAAGCGATTGTGGCCTAACGGTTACAGCATGGCACAGCGGCGCCGCGGGAGCGATGTTTGATCGCCCGCATCGATGTGTAATTCAATTTCTTTTTTTTTAATTATGAGTTATACGGTGCGACAACGGCAGCACGCAGCAGCCACGGTCAGAAACCACCGGAAGCGTTGGCAAATAAAGCTTGGCCTTAAACATCCTTCCCGTATGCACACATATGTGACAAGTGATACTTCAAAGACAGTGAAGCTGTACTAACACTATGTTCTCACACGCTTCGAAAGTTTTAGGGGCCTGCCTGTTGACTCAATATTCGCTCGACCGCAAGTTATAAAAACAATGCAGAAGTATAAGCTCTAGCTGCTTCCCACCGGCAGATACGAAGCGAGCGTTTGCCTCTGCTCCACCTCTAAGATAAAGCCTGGCCGGCTGCTGTTAGGTAATAGATTAAGCGCTGTTGATCTGCTAATTTCAGTCTTAGGCTAATTAGAAAACAGAAGTTACCGATGAAACTATTATCTTCGGATGAGCGTTGGTGAGGTCAACTACAATAAAATTTGTTAAGGCGTTGAGGCCTCTTCCTAAATCCAGTAGTACGAAGGTACACTCCTACCGCCATCTGTACGGCAAATTTACTCGCATAATAGTCACGGGGAGCACGAGGAAAACGTGTCTTTTCATTTCACTAAAGCTAATATTTTATCGTGCCCTTCCTAAAATGGCGGTGGTTCGACTTCACTTTCGGGACATTTCCATTCCAGCAATTTTTTTTATTGTGGTGGAATTTATACGGACGCTTCAGGCGCATTTCTGCCATCACCATCGGCGTCATCTTGATGTTCCGCGTTAAGTCCAAGGGCGACAACACCGGCGCCACGCGTCCTAGATTTATGTGCGAGTGAAACCGTACAAGTGGAGCCGACTATTGTGGCTCGATTTTGTCCGTGCGAAAGGGAGAGCTGAGAGCAAGCAAGCGTAAAACCCCTTAAACTTCGTAAAGTACTGTCACGCTTTGAGGAATGCTGCCTCCTCCTCGCGCGCTCTGGCCTAGGCCGACGCTGCGTCGCTATTGGCCTAATAGCATCACGTGGGCCCTCGCGCCGTGCATCAGCGCCATTTTTGCTCGAGAAGCGTCTACGGAGTGGTGAGGAGCGCATGTTGGCGCCGTCGCTACGCTCGAGCAGTGTAGGCGGCGCCACGGTCGAGGAGGGAGCGTGAAAGAGAGGAGAAACAAGAAAGAATGAAAGCGGAGGAGGAGAGTGTCACTACTTTACGAAGTTTAAGGGAGCTTAAGCGCGCCGTCTTCCGTAGCACGCCAGGCGCTCCCCTTCGCTGAGCACTGAGAGGGGGAAGAGGGGAAGGCGGCGTTCTACTCTTGCTCCAACTGTGTATGCGGCGGCTGCATGCAGTCGCGTGGTCGTATCTTAAGCGCAATATGAGTTTGGGGAAGGGTCTATACTCGCGGACAACTTTCGGTGGCAATGAAGGGAATGCTACGGAGCGAAAGCGCGCACAAGTGAGAGCGCTTCTGAAAAAGAGTCCCGTGTTTTCATCCACGTTGGTTTAAGCTGGGGAAGAGAAAACAAACACCTTATTAGCAACAGTTAGATAAGATAAAACACACCACTGAGTGTAATAAAAGCAAACTTATTTTACGGTTTTTCCCTTGCGCCTCTGGGCAAACGTGAAACTGTCGCACGCGAAGCTGCGTCGATTCAGCTTCTGTTCCGAGCAACCAAAAGCACTGTCAAACGGTGGCTGACTACTTGACGCATGTGCAGTACACATGTGCAGCAGCCACGCGCCCGTAGCTTTCCCTCCATTGCCAAAGAAAGTTGTCCGCAAGTTTTTTTTTATATATATATAGGTGCGTCGACGGCTCGTAGCTTTGTGCGTGCTATGTGTTTTCGGTGAATCAAGCGGCTTTCCTTTCTTTAGACCACTATCATCAGTTTGCATTTTAGCCATGGACAGCACGAATGTCACTTAGCTCCCTGCTTCTGTTACTGCCGCGCTTGGTCAGGCCAGCGTTTCGACAGCGTGTGCCCGCGGTCATCAACTGTGTGACGCTGTCATGTTTGCTGTGCGCGCTGACACCATGCTTGTTGATTCAGTTAGCAGGCGAATTTTCACAAGTTGATAACGGCCGATAAAAGTGACATGCTTACTTCGTACGGCTGTCTGCTAATTTGCTGTCGCAATCGATGCTACGCCTTTCTGGCGAAACTCCGACGCTTTTTTAAGTCTCCTTATTGAAACGCCGTGGTGCTGCAATGCCTCCTGCGTGAGGGGCCATCACTAATGGCGAATTCGGCTAATTGCACCGGTGCGAGAAACCCGCGGTCGCACTCGAACGCAGCTGGCGTTCGTCGCTGTTGTTGGGGCAGTGTTGGAATCAAGGGATGGAATGCGTGGCCATCCTGATTGCATGTAATGGATCAAACGGCGGTACCCTGCGGGGAACGCGTAGAACGTTTCCCTAATTGAATCTTCTGCATAGTGAAAAACAAAAGAATGAATAATACAAATGCGCATGCAACGTTGTCTGCGTCTTCGTCTTTTGTCCAACTATTCGCGCATACTTTCCCACTCAACACGTCAGACCAACCAGCCCCTTGGTTAGTCGTTCTCGATCTTTTGCGCCACAGAAAGCGCAGTTTAAGCGGACACTGCTAGCATACGTGATGTTCCAAGTATAGCTGGCATCTCGTGACATCGAGAGACGGCGTAGCTCCTCCCACACCAATTCCAACTACTTCATTCGCTCAAAAAAAGAAACTCGTAACAATTGCCCCAACAGGGACATTGCGGGAACTTTATGCCGAACCTAATGACCAAGTAACTACCAAGTATATTACAGTCAACCAATCAATTGGTATTATTTCACAAAATGCATCACAGATGTAGGCATACAGAAGGAAGTCCCGTGGTAAGAACTGAATTGAGGCTTCCTGTTCATGGTTAACATAAAAGTTTCAACGGCAAGAACAGCAGCTGAATCTGCACACTTACAAGGATAATGAATACTCCGTCACAGATATAAGTAAATGAAGACAATAATTGGCAACAATGTACCGACAGTAAGCCATACAGTGAAACTACGTAAAACTAAATTACAAGAATAGAAAAAAGGGAAAAAAGGAAAACAGTACATAAGAACGGCAGGTCAAAAACGGAAGTCGCGTTATACAGTTTACTGTGTCACACATGTATCACATAACAAAAAAAAAATTTAAACTTATGGCAAGATCTATCGGCTTTCTGGAGTTTTATGACAAATAGTAATATATTCCATGATGATATGGCTACAAAGTGAACAGTCTTACTGTCAGAATTAGTGCGAATTCGGGCAGAATGAAATTAATACGCTGGGCGAAATGTATTCAGTTAGTCTTCCTTAGAGTTGACATTAGATTAGCGACAATCGGAGACTGTCCTTTATTAGTCTGAAAAGAAAAGTGGCAAGGTTGTACTCGCGAAGGGTGGCAACTTCCTGGGTGGTATTTGCCTCTATTAAATGTTTAGCATCGGCGGTGTGCGGACTCGACGTGATTATCCTAATTACCTCGTTCTAGGCTGTTTGCCGCGATCTTAGGTGGCTCACGTACGTGTTACCCCGTCAGATTATGCAGTTGTTAATGTCAAAGTGCCGCCATACACTTCGTTGAGCAACTCTTCTTTCGCATGCCTCGACAGCTCCAGTGATCTTGGCTTCATTTGTGAGTCAGACGCCATGCTTGAGAGCATTAACGTAATCCCCTTTCGTCGTTATATGCAACGTCTGGTTACTACGTTTTCCCGGTTTATACATCTTTGTTTTCACCTTGTCGTGCAAAACGCATTAACGGAGTTTCGCAATGCATGGAACAAGCCAATTCTCAGTGAGATCAAAGGAAATTTTCGCATTCATTAGCTGCCAGCCTAGCGTGTGTTGACTAGACTCTGCGGGGCGTGAAAGGTCTGCGAATGCAATAACCTCGATAATGAGCCTCGAGCGCCCATCACTGGCACTGAAGAAATAGTAATGCCTGTATAGTGGACGTTAAACCATTTAGCCAAGCATACTTAGGCTGCTGCGAGTGCATAACTTCACAAGTGCTTAGTAAAACAACCCAGATGTGATTTAATGTAATCGACGCAGGACATCCGTTATCGCACAAGACAGGACAATCCATTAGAAAGAGAGAGAGAGAAAGATTAACTTTATTGTCCAAAAGGCTCCTTCGCTTACTGAACGTAATGGCTGTGCTTCATGAAGCGATCTTTGATGACACCACGGACAATATAAACAGATTTCTGCTTCTTAGATCAATCCATTTGCGACATTCTTTTCTGGTCATTTTTTGCACTGAACTTTTTTTGGAAATTTTTTGCACAGGTTGGCAAGCTTATTACGGATGACCCGCTGGGGGGGGGGGGGTATGGGGGGGTACGGGGGGGGGTATGGCGTTGCCGTTGCACTAATAAGCCCGAGGGCGTAGTGTTTGATCCCGGCGGCGGCGGCCGAATTTTGATGGGAGCAAATAATAAGAACACCTGTGTATCGCGCAGTGCGTTCATGTTAAAGAACCGCAGATGGGGCAAAATTACTCCGGAGTCCCCCACTGCGACGTGTCTCAAACATATCCTGGGTTATGGCACGTAATATCTCCGCATTTATATTTTCAATACATGTTTTGTTAGGTATAAAAAAAAAACGACCTTGACATCTGCACGACCTGCTATGTTTTTTTTTCCCCTTTTTTTAGAATTAGAGAAAACCTTCTAGCTGTATTGAACTACGGCTACCTTACGTGTCCTATCGGTTTGCACTGTCCTGCAGGGGGTTACTTTCAAAGCAAACATTTCGCAACAGCAACGAACACATAAATAGAATACCCAATCGTGAATCGATGACAATGATCTATGAACTGGACGGGGCAGGATTTCGACGCGGGAATTCGAAAAGTCAGGCAAACGATGCTCCGAGTTCTCCATTCTCGAATGTGATCAGTGGAAAGACAGCAAAGGCTTGCTAGCAGTAGTTTCATAACACCAACACGCCTGATCACTGCTGAAATGAAACATAACATCCAGAAAGCTGATCGTCCCCGAAATGGGAAGCTCGTATAGTTTAGTTATGTTCTTAACGTGATAGGATACCGTGTGCGGGTTTCGGTCGTTTTCTCTCTGCTCCTGAACAGCTCGCCAGGTTAAGCGAGAGAGGCATGCCGAAAGAACAGGATGTCGCAAGGGGTCTTCAAAGCAGCACTTATCCAGGCGGCTAGATATCGTTTATGGTATACATCAAGTACAACGTCTGGCTGATACGCCCTCCCGGTTTCTACATTTTTCTTTCTCCTTGTCGTGTGAAAAGCATTAGTGGAGCACTACAATGCATGAAACAAGGCAATGTTCACTGAAATCAAAGGAAATTTTCGCGTTCATTTGCCCCCAACCTACTGCGTATTGATTTGACTCGGCATGGCGTGAAAAGTCTACGAACGTAATAACTAGAGTTACTGTATATGGCTCCCGCAGGGAGCCAGAGTTGGGCTTCTGTATTTCTCGTGCCACTCCATTGCCATTAGCCAAGCGCAGTAACGTGTACTCCGAACGCTGCAGACAAGCTACCCTAACAGTGGCGACATGGCAGCGCCCTTACAGCGCCGACCGCCCGCTTCGATCCCATTTCGGGTTTGTTACTAGCTCTCCGCCCCATCAGCAAGAAACAAGCGGCAAAATTCGTCATCGCTAAGTTTCATGTCAAGCTGAAGTCAAATCAGTAGGTATGTTGTGTCGTAATTATTGAGATCGGCTGTTTGTTTTCACGCTGCTAGGACTACAGACATGGCACCATGCATGCCACAAAACTGGTTTGCTTTCTAGCTCGCAGATGGAGCCACAGCATTAGCATTGGTGATGCGTCAACGATGCGGAAAGCTATAAAAGCCCAATTGTTCCCTGTATAATTAATTTACTACCCTGCTCTAGTATGGTACGCGATGATGGTAGCGAGCAGACGTCAAGTATACGCCAAATAGACCACGAGCCGATGCTGTGGCGCACGTGAACATGTTATATATGTATTTGCCCTTCTACCTGTTAGGGAGGCTGCAAGGTCACTGCAGCGCAAGCGTATAGGTAAAGCGAAGACCTGTTCTCGCATGCGTATAAACGCAGCTGATGATAATGGCGTCAAAATATTTTTTTTTGCGTCAGTCTGCCAACCATGGAGCATGTAACATGACGGCAAGCAGACGCTGAGCAGACGATGCGACACGGCTGAGGACACTTCGAGGGGCATTCAGCCTTCCACCCTGCTTGCAACCAGCTTATGAGATGGATTCTCTCTGTAATACCTTTGTCATCTTGAGGGTATAAGAAATGCAATAAGCCCCTGCGAGAACGAGAGCTGGCTTTGCTGCACAAATGTAGATTGCAAGATGGCGGACCTGTGCCCAACTGTGGCTCGCTGCGGGAGCTATATATATTAAGTGTAGTAATAACCTCGATAATGCGTCTCGAGCGTTCGTCACGGGCAGCGAGGATATAGGAACGCTTGTATAATGGACGTTAAACCATATAGCGAAGCACACTAATGCTGCAAGTGCTTAACTAGACAAGCGCTAAGTAAAGCACGCATGTACAAGCAAGAAGTGGTGTAAAGGAATTGGCGCAGGACATCCATTATCGCACAAGACAGGATAATTCGTTAAAAAGAGGGAGAGAAAGATTGACTCTGTTGTCCAAACGGCTCCTTCGATTTGTGAGCGTAAAGGCTGTTCGATGGTCGATGAGCGATCGATGAAGCATGCAAGCTCGACAGCGCCGAAAATTTAACCGGGTTTCAGCTTCTCAGAGCAATCACTTTGGGACATTCTTGTCTGGGCCTAAGTTTCTTGCACAGGCTGACAAGCTTATTAAGGATGACCCGCTGTGGTGGGGTTATGGCGTTGCCGTTGCACTGATAAGCTCGAGTGCGTAGTGTCTGCTCCCGACCCCGGCGTCATAATTTAGACGGGAGGGAAAGATAAAAACGCATGTGTATCGTGCAATGGGTGCCTCTTAAAGAACCGCAGGTGGGGCAAAATTACTCCGGAGTCACCCACTTCGTCTCATGATCATATACGCGTTTTATGATCATATACTGGTTTATGACACGTAACATCTCTGAATTTATATGTTGAATAATTTTTTACGTATGAAAAAAGGACCACCGAGGCCTCTGCACGACCTGCTACCTTTATTTTTCTCTTTTTAATGCAATCAGGGAACATTTTCTAGCTGTATTTAACTACGGTTACCTTACGTGTACCATCGATGTGTTCTTTCGTGCAGGTGGTTACTTTGAATGCAAGCATTTCGCAACATCAACCAGCACATAAATAGAATACTCAGCCTAGAACGAGCGAGCCAATCGTGAGTAGGAAATCACGATCTATGAAATGGACATGGGCAGGAGTTCGACGCACCAATCCGAAAAGTCAGGCAAACGATGATCTGTGTTGGCCACTCTCGAATGTGATTAATGGAAGGAGATCAAAGGCTTCCTAGCGCTAGTTTTATAATGCCAACAGGCCTGGTCACTGCTGAAACGAAATATAACATCCAGAGATCTGATCTTCCCCGAAACCTGAAGCTTTATAAAAGTTTAGATCGTGAAGAAACGAGAAGCTCTATAAAAAGTTTAGACCTATACTTAAAGTGATAGCATATCGCGCACCGGTTTCGGTAGTTTTCTTTTTTTCTCTCCCTAAGCAGCGTGGAAGTTTAATCGAGAGAGGCATGCGGAAAAACAGAATGTCGGAAGGGTTCTTCGAAGAATCACATATCCAGGCACGTGGATGTCATATATCGTATCCATCAAGTACGAAGACTGCCTAATACGCTCTCCAGGTTTATACATTTTTTTTCCCCTTGTCGTGGGCATCGCATTAGCGGAGCGAGCTGTGAAATGCATGGAACACGGCGATGTTCAGTCAGATAAAAGCCAATTTCCGCATTCAGCTGCTGCGAATATAACGCGTATCGATTGGACTCGGCGGGACGTGAACAGCCTGCGGATTTAATAACATCGGTAATGCGCTCCGAGCGTTTGTCACAGGCAGGCAAGAAATGGGAGTGCTTGTATAATGGCCGTCAAACCATTTATTGAAGCGCGCCCAGGCTAAAAGCGCTTATAACTTGGCACGTGGTCGCGGGCGAGTCGGTTATACATGTTTACAACGAAGGCGCCAAATAAAACGACGGACGATGGAAGACGACGCAGGACTAAGTGATTGTCCCGTGTCGTCCTCCTCCATCCGTCATATTATTTGGCGCATTCGTTGTTAAACATGGCTAATTTGACAAGCGTTAAGTAAATCGCGCGTGTACGACCCGGATGTGCGGTAATGTAATCGGCGCGGAGCATTAGTTATCGCATCAGCCAGGACAATTCTTTAGCGAGTTGAGAGATTAACTCTACTGTCCAAACGGCTCATTCTCGCCACTGTAACCGCTGCTAACGTGGCCGCGGCTGCTAAGTGGTTAAGACACTGCGCTGCCGAGCTCGACGCCGCCATTTAGGTTCCGCCCAAGGCGCCCGCGCGGATATGCGTAAAAAAGAAACGAAATTACGCAGATCCAGCACGCTTGGTGGAATCTAAGTGAGGCGAAGCTTTAGTCAAAGGGTTAGTCAAACACTGCACAACCAGCGGCGGTGCGTCAGTCTGCGCTCCCTGTCCTCCTATACGTGGCGTGCAATCTCTTGCGATGTTTCATCTATACGCGCACACAAATGTCGCGAAGATATCGCGCAGTTCTTGGGTTGATGTACGCTGTAATCTGTATGCCGAGGTGCTAACGCCAAACCAGGTGGACGCTGTTACGTTTGGCCGAGCAGGGCTCCGAGCCGAGACAGGAATACGACGCCGAACGACGAACAACGTTATTTTAATCCGGCATAGCTGCGGCCGGTGAGATGCACAGAAATCCCTCGGCGTGGCTCCGCCATCCATTTTAACAGCGTCGCCCTCACGAAGGGAGAGGGAAACACACCCCTCCTCACGATAACAACCAGGCGCGACGGCAAAGGATCACGCTGACAGGCTCGCCGGGCTTCGGCGCTTGGTGAAGGTATACGCGCACGCGCGTGAGCGCAACAAGGCACAGGGCGAGACTTCTACTCATAGATGTCGAGAGGAAGGAGGCGCGTGTGCGACGCTCGTATTCCAGGAATAATGGTGATGGCTGCAGGTGCATGCAAACGAGGTGCACGGTACTTATCTCGCTACATTGGAGGATCGCGCATTTCGAGCGTCGCAGCGGCTCGTATCCGTTCAGTAGGGTTCAGTAGGGCCGCACGCACCCAGTGACACATGCGAAAATAAACCGATCTATGAAAAGCAAAGTAAATCCGTTCAACATAATTCGCGATTCCGTTAACAGATCGGCACGCTTTACGGATGCTCGTCAGCCGACAATATTTGTTCGGGTTTTAACGTAAGTATTTTTGCGTGTCCTTTTTTTTTTTTTTACGCGGAACACAGGTGTTCTCGCTCGCACTACTCTGTCAGTCAGCCGTAAAAGGGTTAAGGCGCGCTCACACTAGCGGGAGACTTCCCGCAGCGGCACAGCGTCAACGTCGATGCTGCGTTGCAGCTGCTCGGAATGACGATCACACTGCGCGCGTTTTCTCGCTGCGGTTGTCTTGGAATGTAGAGAGAGGAGGCGTTGAGGGAGGACCCTAACGAGCAGAGAGGGAAGGGGATAGTCATGTGACACCAGATTTCCCACGTGGTCGTCTTGACCGTCTGCTAGCTCTCCTCGCGTCGCCCTTTTTGTCACGAGGATGGCTGGTGGCAAAGCAACCGCCGAGTAGCCACCATACGCCGAGTGTCCCGCAGCACGCGCGCAGCCTCTGCCTCCGCCGACGGGGTCACTGAACTGGGACCGACGTCACGGTTCGCGGTCGGCCCCCATTGGCTGTTCTCGTCAGCGGCGCGGGAAAAATAGGTACCCGACCCATCGCTCTGCGGGACGGCACAGCAGCCTGTCTGCGGGAGAACAACCGGTTTGTGCGAGAGGCGGCTCGCGGAAAACGTTCTGCGTTGCCCGTTTTCCCGCCACTGTGAACGCGCCTTTATACAAGTCCGTCAGCTCGTATTGGCATTCGGCGCACGTGTAACATTCGTACATATATCCACAAACGTATTCACCGAGACACTATAGCCGACCCAGAAGAGAGCAGCCCAGACAAACCCGGGAAAGTATGCTAACGATGCTTCGCTTTCAAAATGCTCGTGTATTAGACTTAGTGCACGCCAATGAATCCCCGGTGATCAAAATTAATCCGGAGTCACCCACCACGGTTCGCCTCGTAATCGGATCGCGGTATTCCCAAGCAAAAACAAATAAATTTTCTTTATGTGGTAGGACATTATATGTCGCTTTGAGGTGTAGGGATACATTTTCCTTTTGTTTTCATGCCAAGTTGCACATATGAAACGATCGCGAAGTATTCAAATTACAGATAATTCTCCCCCTGAACACGTGTCTGGTCCACGGCGTAGTGCAATAATACAGACGTTGTCCGAAATTAACGTCTCGCCTGTTCCGCTGCATAAACATACACATGGCGTGTGGCTACGCGTTGCCTATGACCAAAATGCGAGCAATTGCACTCGACGCCTTACTTGCACAACATATAGTGGCCCCTTTATTGAAGCTTCGCTTTTATTAGATTCAAAGCTCCGCTTTGCATCTTTCGTTATTCTTCAAAACCCAAATGTTAAAGGCTAGACTTCGTGTCTCCCAATAGCTACATGAAAAAAAAAAGAGAGAAAAAAACAGTGTCGGACACCATCGAAACGAAGGCTCTAAGCTTGGCCCAGCACAATGGTAAAGTTGTCACGACTACGGTGGCAACCCCGGCGAAGTACATCACGACGGCCAAACGAAAAATGAAAGTTCTAAATTGTGGGAGTTTTTACCTGCAACTGACCCACGATAAGATTCAGAACGGGACCTCTGTGAAACGCTCGAAAACTCAAAATTCGATACAAGCTGCGCCCGCAAGACCGCACTGCAACCGCGCTGGCCCGGCGCCTCCACAATCCAAAGCATTAGCCATTTCTTTTATCGTTACTATTTCATTAAGCATGGCGTAGCTCACGCTGCGCTCCGCCCACGTTTCACGAGCACGGATGGCTGCATTAACTGCATCAATTGCGCTTATTTAACCCTTGCCAGTGAAAAAAAGAAACGATAATGAAACCAAGCAGATGGACCCCTCTCGCTTCGATAACTCAACTCCGTAGCGAAACGCGAGTCACATTATTACACGCTCCACTGCCGACATGACCATTGCGCGCGCATCAGTAAGCGTCCCCGCTGGGCGTCTGAGGATGCACCGGTCTGAGCGGAGCGAACCGCAAGTGTACTGCTCAAAAAAACTATATATATGTGTCGTTCCAGAGATACGCCGATATTGAACGTTTTCTCCGCCGCGATATTGCGCAAATGAGCGAACTCACTTGTGATCGTGTTCACGACCACCGAAAAGCCCCGGTCGCGTGTTTTCGGCACCCGAGTCTGCCGCGGAATATCGATTATTTTGTCCCGTAGTTTACTATGGATACGTATTCCTGATGCGGTAAAATATAACGTGCTTCATGCATCCATTCCTTGTATGTATAGCTTTCTTGTGTATTTAGGAGTAAAATTCATTTATAAAAAAAATATTTTAACTGCATATCGAAAGCGGTGACAGCTAGACGGTCCTACATATCTGTACACTACTGCAGTTGTGGTGTAACGGGCTGGCCTTAGCGGCGTGTTCTGAAGGGCAGAACCGGAATTCTATCCAGACTTCTGTGTTTGCAAGCGTAAAGAAAATCGTCTAATTCTCTTTCATTTGAACAGCGCCGACTTTGCGAATTCTTTCTTAGGTGGCCGCAGGCTGCCGTACGGCTGTGGACTCTGACGTGTTCTGTCATACAAGACTGATGCTTCTTTCAGTATGTCAGGCGCGGACATATCGAAAGACGAAGAAACCACCAAAACATTTCTCTGTAAGAAGAAAAAGAAGCCATCAGCAACCGACATTCAGAACAGCTAAGAATGACGGATTGACGCGTACAACGACCGTTAGCGAACGTTTTTATGTCGCGCCTTGGTTGGTCAAGTTAAATGCATTAAACGTGCTCTGTTCGCTTCCGGTTGTCGAAAGACACGCATCAGGACCACGAGACGCCTGGTACTCCGCGTACGCCGTTTTGTGTGGCTTTGATGGCGGTTTTGTTTCACGTCCGAGGAGGATGAGTCCGCGGAAGGATTTCGGGGCGCGTTAATGCAGCTGTCGTGTTTCACTGACGGCCTTCAGTGAAACACAGATATGGCAGAACTACACTGAGGACACATTTCTCTTTCCGCATGTAGGCCACTATGCCCCAGCGATGTGATTCACCGACATATATAATGGACGAAGCGCATTTCACTCGTTTCTGCATTACCTAGACGAGTGCGCTCTTAGTGCAAAGTACCTTGACGGATCGACAAAAAAAAATGTGAAATAATGAATGGTGTGAAGTAGAAATACATCTTGTGACGCCATAATATAGCTACCGAACTAGCTCTCCGTGGTGACACGATTTTCGATAGCGCTTACTAGAACTTATGTATACTTAGTTCTCAGTGGCCAACTATGTACACGTTCCATTGTATACGTGAACAAAATAACGAACCTAAAACCTTTTCAGAACACTTCATGCGTCAGAAATTACCCGAATGCGACAATAACACGTTCTGCTTCGGTGGCCTTACAATGATGAACTATAAATAAAATAAAGGCCTGTGTCTGGACGCGAAACTAAACGAAAGACATTCTTGTCTCAATTTGCTGCTTTACCAATAATTCTTTTCTCCGTCAACGTAATTAAAGGAGTGGATAGCAGGAAGCTTTGGCAGTCTAAACTCATGTATGCTGCAATAATAGCGCCCCTGTAATTTAGTGGCATTAGCGGGCTGTATATCACCGCGACGCTGTCTTTGCTACAAATTCAGGGCACGGGGTGCCATTTTCTCCCACTCCTCCTTGCTTTCCTAGCGTATCTTCGTCCGCAACATAAACGTTCTCTTCGCTTATATGGTAATAACGTATGCCTTTGCGCTCCTAATTACCCAAACTGAGCGCTGTGATCACGCAGGCCGTCAGCGTCATCGCCTGCACGCGCGCTGATTCTTCTTTTTTTCTCGCATCTCTAATGCCCTGCCTCTCACACTGGGACCATCGGCATTCCCAGAACGGACTCAACTCATTCAGTTTCACATCAGCGGAAAGTGATCTGCGATACGACCCTTGATTATACCTTTCGGAAACGGACCATATATGCTTCCCACTACTAATGTGCTAGCGAAGACTCCTGCGCTGTCAAACTGTGATGACCGTGGTCATCATTCGGTACGCTGTAGTAATAGGTTTGCACCGATCGGGGGCATTTCTTGTCTCCATACAACAATCGCCATCTAGCATGCCTCTCCTTTGTACGGGCCACATTACATTCCATTCCTGGGCGACGCCATCTTGGGCTATATACAGTAACATTTTCTCAAGTTAATGAAAAGTGAAGCCGTATAACGTGGCCACGAAACGCCAGACGCATTTGTACAACCAATTTCGTGCTTGCTAATCGGTTGCAGCAACGTGCATTTCGTTGTTACAGCAGAGAACAGCAAAGTTAACGGCCCGTGATGTACGACGCTCAAACGCTCTCGTAAAGTAGTTTGCAACGCTGTCTACCTGGTGCATTCAAGTCAGGAACGCGCCGTGCTGCAAAGTATCGAGTTCAGTGTTTTCTAGGAAAATGAAACAAGATTGAATAAGATTACCATTTCGGGAAGAGATAAGCTCCAAAGGGTGTAAACATTTATTATAGTGTAGAAACCATGGATAATCATTTTAACAGATAGCTATAGTTTCTTTGAAATCCACTTAAATACTGTTTAGCGGCATTTTATATGGCGCTCCTTTCATATCCTTTTATTTCTGTCCAATGGCAGAATATGCCGTACTTATTTAGAATCCGTACACCAGGACTAACATTGACAAACTGGAAAGAATACAATAATTTGGACGACGCTTAAGCTTCATCTTTAAGAGTTGAATGCGAGAGCATTCAAAGATCCTTGACTGCTTCTCACGCTTCCCGGCAACTGCAGCTAATGTAGCCGTAACGTCTACCGGGAAACGCTGGCGACGAACGCTATGCTTGGTGTATCCACGAAACTTCAGATAGGCGCCACCCTGGGTTCCTGCAAGTGTCACAGCTGCTGCAAACGACCATATCGCCGACGTCACTCTGCAAGATATTTTTTGTTTACTTTTTGCCTAAGAGAATTATGTTTTATCGTATATTCATATTACAATCCGACGCAAACGTGTCTATAGGTTGTGTATAAGTCGTACTTTACGATTTGTCTACCTATGTTAGATTGAGAAATTGAATTAGTTCAGTAACTTCCTTGCGCCACATGGAGGGTCTGCGAGGTTGAGTATGCGCAGTATAATTTTTTTTTTCAGAACCGCGTCTCACGCTGGACGGCGACGCCGTATTTTCTGAGACACGGTGCCCTTAAAGCTTTCGCGGTAAAAGAAATCAGTGTCATTTAGGTATAGTTACAGTGGGAGTACGGCAGTTACTGAACCTATAGAACGAATGGACTAGCCCCAGTTATCAACAGAGCTCATATCAAAGCGCGAGAAATGCGAAGTGCTATTTTCTTTAGCAAGTGCAAAATCCAACAGTCACAAAAGCTGGACATTGGGTTAATGACTACAAGTGAGAGCGGCCGGCCAACGGACCGCCGCGCTTCTACGAACTAAAATTGTTGTACATTCGGGCCCCGTAGGTTTACTTCTGAAAAGAAGCAAACGATACTTTCCCAATAAAACGGAGGCCTCAATGTAGTCACGGGATTACGTGGGATTGTTTTCAGTAAAGTTGGGTCGTTTTAGGAACAATAAAGCCCCCTTTTTAACCCCTCCCGACTAATCCTTTAACTAGTAAAGTGAGCTGCAAAAAACGGTCGCGAACAAGTACAGGCAAGTTTATCCAGATTTGCATGCAAAAGATCCTTAGCCCCCGCCATTACAGTATGTTTAAGCGGCAGAAATAAAGATTATAAGCACGTAGGATGAGAAACAGATATGAAGATATGCTTGAAATGCGTGCCCAAAATGCGTCATCTCTCGTTTTGTGTGTGTTTTGCGTTTGTGTTTGTTTTGTTATGAAGGGTATCATGTGGTTGTTATTGTAAAAATAGCTTATTGCTAATTAGTACTTATTTGTAGCAATTATCTTTATTTATTACCAGAAACAGCTTGTCAAAGACTGCTTATCATTTTTGCATTGGGCCGGTCGCGTGAAATTAGGCTATCTGCTCAAATATTTCTGTGTAGCTTTTTCTAATCAAATGATGAAATTTCTTTTTTGATTGATTGATTGATTGATTTATTGATTGATTGATTGATTGATTGATTGAAACCAATAATACAGCTATACAAAGCAACGGAACGAATAATACCGGCACAATGACCCAATTTGCAAGCACATGAAATGCCAACGGTGATGAGTAATCTGGTACAACCGCGGCATGTTACGTCTCAACACCACCAAGCGTGTTAACTGAACGTTTGCCACGTGTCAAACCCCCGGACCTCCTATCCAGACATCAACGCGGCGTGGACAACGAATAAAAGTGCCCACCCCACCATTCCCTAGAAACCGGAGAAAAGGATGAACGGGAGGGAACCACGACAACGAATGGATAGCCGCAGTTAATTAGACGATTCAAATCACCAACCAACCCTCGGCATTAATCGAGCCGTGGAGACAGCGTGTAAACCGGCTGTTGCAGGGTTCCACGAAAGGCCCTCAGCCCGCCCTTCACCTGGCAGACTGAGCGAAGAACTAAGGGTGGGGGGGGGGGGGGGACCACGAACGAACCAGGTGTAGCAGGATAATTTCCTTCCATTGATTCCAAACCAGTTTCCTGGAGGCGGAGTTACTGCGGGTTATGGATAACATGGGCATGGTATCGCAACGGAGTCGACGATGGTGATTTGCTGCTGGACAGTCTTCAGATTCCCTAGTCGACTCTCCTAGGGAAAGCGCCTGGATTAAAAGCAGAGACTTTTCAAGAGTGAGGACGGAGGGTCCTGATATTAACTGAGGCGTTTAACTTGCTCCTACATGGAGTGGGCTTCCGTACTGGAGCCGTGTAACTGAGCCAATAAACCTTTTTTTCCATCATGTTCTCAACTTGACGTCGCGGGAGATGGGCTTGGTGGATTCCTTGCCCTGAACGCCACCCTAGCCGCAACAGGTACTACTAAGATAATTCATCTCTCTCGGAGTTCGCAGGAATAAAAACAAAAATAATAAGTAATCGTCATGTGAAAGAAAATCTGTAGACTATAAAATAAAAAGAAATTGCGTGGCTTTGACAGAAAGAAAGATAGAAAGGCTTTCGTTGTCTCAAGTTCTGCAGCTCTGTGTTTGTAAAGAAAAGAACTAAATTTTGGTAACTGCCGCCTCTCTTTCCCTCAGTTCGCCAAAATAAATGGGAATGTTGGCTATATCACGCCACCGCTTCCGAAACATTACCACCATGTCTCTTGTAACGAAAGCTTTCGCAGCGACAACATGGTGCAAGCAAGCAGGACATGCGATAGAAACAAAAGTACGGACAGTGCGGAACATTGCCGGAAATTGTTCGCACCTGCGTGGAACCTCCCACTTCTGGGAAACAACGATTGCTCTGAACACTCTGATGAGCGTTGAGACGTAACTACTACTTTCCTGAGCGTTGCCACGCCCACTTCTTTATTGCCCCACCGGCGAGCAGAGTGAGCTTCCGGGAAACTAACGACTAACTCCAGTCGGAAACTAACTCCAGTCGTGGAAGAAACTTTATTACAAGTTTCCTCTTACAAGATACCTCTTTTTCTTTTCCTTGCATGTTTTGCCGTTAAAGCAGACGAGTTAGTTTTTTCACTATTAAAAGATTTTTTGACATTCACCTAATTCACCTAATTGCATTTTCATGGCGCCTAGAGTTAGCTTGAAGACAGGTATCTAAAGTAGGTTTTGAAAACAGGCTTGCTCTTCCAGGCAGGCCTCCCACATCTTGCGCATCCAAATCATTAGCTCTTATCAATACGCGTGAAAGGTATCTCCTGCTTTAATAATCCAGCAAGTATAGCCAATATACTGCCCGATGAGCAAATTTTAGCTTAATTGTGCGAACTTGCAAACTGATTGGCCATAAACGTCAGTGAAGCTGCTAAAGTTTTTCGACAAAGCCAACGATGCCAGCAAGAAAGTGTTTCGGTCCCGTGACACGCGCTACTCACGTGATCACGCCTAGATCGCATGCCACCGCTGCGTCGCTTTTATTATCCATAGCTCTGACTAACTCCCTTAATTAAACATTTTTACATTTCTGCAATGATGTTCAGGGCTCGTAGATCACTTATACCAGTATATACCACTAAACACTGCCAGGTGGAAATCGTTTTTCCCTCCTTACAGAGAAAACCATTATATTAACTTTTCCCTGCTTAACTATTCATCTTATGGTTGCTTGCACGCTACTCTGTTAATCGCTTGTATGGCCCCTAAAATGAACGATTCTTGTAATATTTCAATCATAAATGATTTTTTTATAACATCCGACTTCTCTATTCATCTATTGTTCTTTCCTTACTTCGCAGCCTTTTTAAGCCTCGGTGTTGTCTCTGGGGCGCTAAGCAGTTAACACGAAATATTTCATACTACCACTTCAGTTACTTCCTATATATTGCTTTTATATGACTATCGCGCTGTATTATTCATTTGCTTAACCTTTGATTCCGTTTTCATTGATTGTTCCGTTACAGCAATTTTTTATCCTCCTCCCTGCAGCTGTCATAGCCAATTTGCAAGGATCAGAATATTCTACTGCACCCCCAATAATCCGCCACCTTGATAATTTTGCTTGCGTATCAGGCACAACACCATTTGCACACCAGCAAAGTTTTTTATTGTGATAGCAATTACATGGACGCTCATGCCGCATTTCTGCCGTCGGCGTCGCCGTGAGGTTCTGTATGAGTGAGAGCGCGCGAGGGTGAGCCAGCGAATGCTGTTCAATCTCGCGTGCGCGAGCGAGGAACGCGGCCCGGATGCGTGCCCTCTCCTGTCGAGCTCGAGGAAGGGGAGTCAGGCGAAGGAGGAGGGGTGTTCTTCTCCCGCGGCTGCTAGGGTGTCTCGATGTCCTCTTCGCCCGACGCTCCCTACAGAGTGGACACAACCGCGGCGTATTCTGCGGCGTCGGCCACGTGAATCGCGGACGCCGTAGTTCCTTAGATCACTATCTCTATCTCTCTAGTAGGCGCCTTTGGCGGACGCCGTAGGCATAGAGTTTCCTACAAGAATTACTAGAGCGAACTCTGGCGCTAGTGTCTACGGGAGCTGCAATGGGAGCGTTTGTCCCAGCATGGGAATTATGGGAAGTACATGGATTTGCCTAAACTTCGTCCTTTTGGCTTCAAACGGCATTGTGACTTTGTTAACTCGTCATTTTCAACAGTATATTGCGGAATAAATAATTAAATAAACATCATTAAAATTGCCCGACGCCAAGATTCGAACACAGGGACTCTAGAACAGAAGCCTGATATTAAAACCATTAAGCCACGGACGCAGGTATCGACAAGCGAATGAAACGCCCTTATGAATTTATCGCGGGCATGCCAGTGCCTTGAGACGCTTGGCGCGTTTCGATTTGGCCACCTGGACAAGCTCAATCGTTGTAATTAATAGAAACTGTACGCGTTCCCGGCGTCTTCTGCACTTCGAAGAATATAGATTGCGCCGAAATATACGACAATAATATTTATATAGCGTAATATAGAAAGCCACAAGAACGTCGGAATCCACAAGCAAGAAGATCAGACAAATCCATGTACTTCCCATCATTCCCATGGTAGGACAACGACTGCAGCGCCAGAGTTCCCTCTAGTAATTTTGTAGGAAATTCTATGGCCGTAGGGACGCGTTGTTGGCGCTCGTTTGTCTTGAAAGCTATCTGTGACGTGGCCAAAGTGCGCGCCCGAGCGGGCGTCATGTTCTAAGCGATATGCGATGCTTGCAGAGTGCGAGTAGCACCGGTAGCTTCGCATGCGCTGTGCTTTCGACGTTTCGTTCGCGTTGAAGCGAGAGATGCATGAACGTCAATTCGCTTGCTGCTGCCGCGATTCCGCACTCCGGAATATTCACAGCGAGTTTCCGCGCTCATCGACCGAGATGCGTTCATGTTTAGATGTGCGCACGTGATACCGTGCTGGTTTATTTAGTTACGACACGTTGACGGCGTAGTTGGTTTGAATCGGTGATAGAATGTGTAAGCGCGACTGAACAAGGACTTAGAAAGAAGCCGACACAAGGGCAGCGCTGTATCTGTGTGTCTGTTTCTTTCCACGTCCTCGTTGAGTGACACTTACACATTCCATTATTGTTAATTTACTTCGTAGGCGAATGTTTACAAGTTTATACGGCCGATAAGACAACTATCCATACTTCGTGCAGCTGTCTACTAATTTGCTATCATCATCCGAGCTTCGCCTTTCGCGCGGAACTGCGATTTTTTTCCCTCTTGGATCTCGGGCCATGCTAAAAACTTTTCGTGCCTAAGAGCTGTTTGCTATTGGCTGGGCAACTACAATAATTGAACATGTCGGATATGACGATTGGCTAGCGACTGCTCCTACCAAGAGCCCTAAAAGAAAACCTTTGCTGAAATAGCAAATATATGGACACTCCAGGTGAATTTTCGCCGTCGCCGTGATGCTCCGTATGAAGTTCAATCGCGATAATATTGAGTGGCCCACGCGTCACGTGCTGTGTGCGCGAGGGATAGCATGCTAGAGTGTGCAGACGAGCTTGGTCACTTGACGAACGTCATCTCCGCGCACGTCCCAATGTTGGTGATCACGTGGTCCAGTGCGCGCTATACGAGAGGAGAGCGTACGTCTCCTTCTCCAGCCCGGCCGTGGCGGCGCATGGCTGTGCTCGTGCCTGGGCGCATACGCTACCCGGGCGCCATATCTTGGAGGTCATCTGTGGCGGGTGCCGCGACAAATGGCGAGCCGAGATGGCTGATGGCTTCGTGCGTTCTCTCATCTCTCGTCTCTATTGGTTGAGGTGGCGTAATCTGAGTTTCGGTGATGCGGCACAGCTGAAATATTTGGTGAAGCGAGCGGCCGCACAAATCATTCGATCCCCCTGCCGGCCTTCCTCGTTCCGCACGCGCTGTGACCACCAGTTCTCTTTGCCATGCTATGAGGTGTGTTCATGTTTGGTGAGTACGCGCGTTACACCATGCTTCATTAGTTAGTAAGCGAAAATGTATGCCTTTTATGTGGCCCTATAGCCGCGTTTACATGAATGCGACAACGTCGCATCGCATCGCATTTATAGCGCATCACATTCATGTAAACAGCAGTAATGCGCTAGGAAGGCGCATCGCATTAGTGCGCCAGGCGAGGGTAGATTTACGGGCGCGAGTCGACTCTCGCGGAGCATGTAAACGCAGGATCGTCGCATTAGGAATGATGGGAAGGAATTGGCCACCAACATAGTGTACACTATAGTGTACACTATAGTGGGGAAAGTGTACACTATAGCGTATAGCGTATAGTGTACACTATAGCGTGTAGTGTACGCTATAAGTTGCGTACGCTAAACCAAAACTGTATATTTCTCGGCACTCAGCCACCAACGTGCACTCCGCCCACTACCGGATACCAGTTAGACCGGAAGTCGGCTGCACTTCCCTTATGCGACACCTTGTGGCGCTGCGTTCTCGCGAGAGTTAATGCGCTACATGTAAACGGCGTCGCATCGCCTTTCCCAAATGCGCTGGGAAATGCGATGCGCCACTGTCGCATTCATGTAAACGGGGCTTATGAAACGTCGAACACACGTGTAATAGTATAGAAGCAAGTCTGCCAATGCCTCGCCTTTCGGGCGAAACTGCGACTTTTTTGTGTGTGTGCACGAACACGGTCCCTGGCACTTACTTACCAGGTGTGGGGAAACTTCGTTAGCACACAAATCTTTGCGCAAGCGTTTCTTCAGCACACTAATGACAAACTTATGCTCAATTTTCAATTTCCACCAGCACCTTACACTGCAACCAAAACAGTGAGTCAACCAGGAAAGAAAATTATTAAGCCATTCATTGGACAGCGTCCTGTAACAGCTACGCGAACAAATAAGTCGGTGGCTGCCTAAGAATATGAAAATCAGCTATGCGGAATACCGCAATGTAAGAAGGCAGCGGCATAGACGGCGCTGTGCAACTCCTAGAGAACTATTTCGGTTGTGCCAGCTAATTACATTTACTGATTCCCGAGACGTAAACGCGTAGGGGAACTTCCTTCAATATCGGCATCTCTAGGGGGAACAATGTTTTGGAGCATGGAGGGGCCGACAACAGATGCAAGGCGGTTTTGCGGGCAATGTTAGTACTAATTCTAAGGTTGTCATCAAATATCATAGCGCAGAATGAGTGATCCTAGAGCACCTCTTTGCACATTTGTTACGTACCGCCAAAGTATACCCTTCTCCTTCGTGCTCTTTTGTCGCTCATCCCCGCAGGTTCCGGTGTCAAGCTGGAATTAAGTCCCTAGCAGGAGCGACGCCATCTGCTGCCATTTGCTTCCCCGTAGGGGTGTGAGCGTACAGCGCACGTAGGAAGGAAATGAAACAGGAGAGAGCCTTAGGTCAGCCACCGGGCCTTCGCAAACCAACGCTCCGTGACACCATCCCCTCTACTTCTTCCACCCCTGAAAAGCCGGCCCAGCATGTGACCTCTGAGACTCAACGTATTGGCCAATGACGCTTGGTTCTCGGTAGCTTTTAATCGACGTTCACTTGTTCGGCTGTTTGCCTCGACTGTGCCTGCAGAACGGGAGCACTAAAAGCTACCGCCCGCTGTGACGTGACGATCACTTGTTTGGCTGACTCACTTGGCTTCAATTATGGAGCGAAATGCTCCCCTCCCACTTCTTTCCTACGTTTTTCGTGAAAGAGCAGCAGTGAAAGGGAAAATCGAGGTAGTATAGATAGCGAAAGCGGAAATTGGAGAATCAGAGCTCGTGGGAGCGATGAATCAGGGAACGGCGACGCGCATCAAAGGTTGGCGCTAATTAGCAAAAGCATTGCTGGTGCGCGGGTGGACGGGCTTAAAGTGAGCCATTCTCCGGTCTCTTGAACACGCAGACCGACCCCGTTACTGAGCCATTCTCCTGTCTCTTGAACACGCGGACAGACCCCGTTGCTGATTGGCTGACGCAATGCCCATTTTTTTGCTGCAGCGCACAGAGTTGATGAGATGGAGAACGGTACTCTCAATATGAAGCTTGCCTTACCTCAAAAGCCCGTATCTAAATGCAGGGTGACTGAGAAATCGTTTTCTTTTAGATACGCTGCACAGAGCTTGATGAACTTTAATTGTTACATTTTAAAATAAACGAAAACGGTCAATCCTACAGGCTGCGGGGAAAGCTTTTTTGTTTGGATGGCTAATATTTACTTTTTATGACGATGTCGAGAATCGCAGAATTAGGAAAACTAAAGCATGAAGTTTGTGACTCAGCAGTCAGAAACGGCATCACAATTTTGTAAAGTGCGCTAATTGAGATTTGTAAAGCGGGTGAAGTAGATGTATTATACAGTGCTGTCAAATATACCATTAATTCGCGAGATATGTTTTTTCTAAGTAATCCTAAGTGTTGTAACAACTCTTCTTACTCGGTAAGCTTACACGTCAAATTTTTCCGCTTCAAATGATTGATACCGGATGCAGTTTACAGAGTTGACTTATCTGTTTTGGTGCAAAGCTTCCTAAACTTCGTGCTCCACTATTTCTTTTCCTTGTTTTCGAACAGAATGTCTTCTTCGGAGACTTCGGATCGGACACTTGAGCCTTGTAGTACGTATAGAGCATAACAAAAAAAAAGGCGTCAAAATGAAGCTTTCGCCAAAAACAACAACAACAAGAAACGAACTCAGCGTAGGGTTATCCAGGTAGCAGCAATGAGGACTTAGCGCGAGAAGGCTGAAATAGAACCCACACATGCGGTCGTTTAACGTTCGTGAACCTTAAAGCGGAACCGGCAGAAGAAAGACAAGGGCCAACCCCGCAGATCAGGTCTAGAATGCGGGCAGCTTCCGAAGGTGGTGCACTCCACAAAACGAACCCCACGTTACGCTAATGCGGCTTAGAATATACTTCGTCTTTCTTTGATGTGAGCGATGTTGACTCGCCTTTTGTGTTAAATTCTGACAGTTTTTTTAAAGTATTGATACCCGAAATAAAACGTTTTTCTCCACACAGTGGGTGCAAACAAACGTTCGCAACCAAATTCAACAAATTGTATTAAGATTTCCTCAGAGTTTTTCTAATGAGAGTGCGCATTTATCCGTTTTCTATGCATTCGAATAGAAAAATCGCAGTTGACCCCGAAGTGAAGATTCGTATTAGAATGTTGGATTGAAAAACACAGCTTTGTTCGCCGGGGCGAAATGGAACACTTGCCTCCCACTACACCTCACTTTCCTAAAAAAAAAATTATGGGGTTTTACGTGCCAAAACCACTTTCTGATTATGAGGCACGCCGTAGTGGAGGACTTCGGAAGTTTCGACCACCTGGGGTTCTTTAACGTGCACCTAAAGCTAAGTACACGGGTGTTTTCGCATTTCGCCCCCATCGAAATGCGGCCGCCGTGGCCGGGATTCGATCCCGCGACCTCGTGCTCAGCGGCCCAACACCATAGCCACTGAGCAACCACGGCCGGTCAGCACTTTCCTGTGAGGCCGCGTGTGGGTCACTGGGTCGTGTGGGAAGCGGCTGCTATTGGGCTACCGTCCTTCGGCGAGCATTGCGCGTAAAATTGCGCTGTCATGCGGAAATAAGGGCTCCTGCTGGAAATAATGACTAAGAGAAACGTATTCACAGAAATCGCTTCTTCGTCAATCTGCTCGGCGGGTGCTGTGCTGTACAGCTGTCGTCCGGTCTGTCTCGTAGTTTGAAATGCGCCAGTTTTTACATGTCACAAACGGCACTCGCTTTCAGCCGGACGAAAATGAAGGCAAACGACAATTGGGAGGCGGGGACCGCGGTGGTCCAATTTCAAGCCCAGCCAACGTAAGCCGGCGGGAAATATTGTAATTCGGAGAACGAGCCCGGGGAGTTTGAAACTAAAATTGAAAGAAAAAGAGGGAACCCGCCCGCTAAAGGCTCAACCAGACGTACGCGTTCCAATGCGCCTGCACGCGCCGCACCACGCCTGGGCGCGTACGGCGTCAGGCGCGGAGGCTGTTTCGCGTGTCGGCGCGCGGCGGCATAGAGACCTACAACCGCGAGGATTTCTGCGCCCGCGCCGGAAGCTGCCGCTCGCGTCAGTAGCATGACGCACCTCACATGACCACGGCGAGCCAACGTCACTTCCGGAACGACTGCTCGCGCGACGTTCAGGCAAGCCCGGGCAAGCTGCTTCAGCACCTTGTTGGCTGTGCGCGTTGAGATCGACGTTCTCCATGGCAGGTGCGGAAATCTTCAGCCGTGACGGCTGCATTAACAATGAAACTTTGATCGCCGAAGTGCGACGTCGCCAACCATTGGTACTGCTGGTACCGACGTCGCCTTCTCTTCAGCATTACCAGCAACGTCGTCATTTTCATGACGAGCAACACTTTCTTTTTCTGGACAACGGTCTCATGATTCAACAGTTAGCACAAAGGTCGAAAGCTTGCAGCGCAGTTCGAGGTCTGACACACCGTACAACACGCGAGGCGCGTAGCACACGAGTGATGCTATGCCGATGCTGCTGCAGGTTTCGCCGTGCTCACAATACTCATATTAGGCGCAGTTGAGCTGAATGACCCACAAGGAGTTGTAAAATATGTTTCTGAAATATAAAAACAAGGTTTAAGCTAAAATTATTGTGTTTTCTTGCAATATGTAACACATTGCTTAACGTGGCCGTTAAGCGAAGGCTAGACTGCCTTGAACATGGCAAGCTAGCAACACTGCGCCGCCGCGACGAGACGCGCGGCTACGCGCGGCAACTCGTGCATCGTTTGGGTGCGCGCCCTCTTCCTCGGTCGGGCGCGGCGCGACGTCGAGTCAGCGCGGCGTGTGCGGACGCATTGGAACGCGTACGTCTGGTTGAGCCTGAAGAAAAAGAGAAAGCTCATACGAAATAAAAGGGACGCTCATATCGGTGCCGTATTTAAGTACTTCCTGGAGATCCCCTTTTTTGAAGGCAATCGGCACTGGCGACCCGAATCCAATTTATTACGATATGTGCTCGTACTCCTTAACATAGAAGCTTAAAAGGAAGCAAACGACTACGCACCGAGCGATGGAACGCAGAATGAAACAAGATGTGGGCGTATCGTTAAAACAGCGAGAGCGGCACATTACACGGCACATAAAGGTAACCGATGTTGAGATCAAAAGGAAGAAATTGAATTGGGCGGGCCAGGCAATGCGCAAAAGGAACAACCGCTATTCTATTAGGGTTAAACATTACGCACGTATTAGGCACAAGAAAAGGAAGCATAGGGAAACACGCAAGGACCGCGGATATATTTGCGGAGAGATCAAACGAAACCTGAAGGTCTATCGAATGACGTCAGATGAAGCAAGCCAGAGTTAAGTGGAGATCGCCTCTAGAGGCCTTTGTTCTGTAGCGGACATAAATAGAATGATGATGATAATAGTGATGACGATGGCGAATAATAATAATAATAATAATAATAATAATAATAATAATAATAATAATAATAATGTATTTTTTTTATTCCGGGACAAAAACACGCACAGCCATGTGAAGTCAACAGACAATGAACCCAAACAGTTAGCGACTTCAGTTTTTTTTATTGAGATGTATTGTCAGTGTAATAATAATAATCATCATCAGCCTGGTTACGCCCACTACAGTGCAAAGGCCTCTCCCATACTTATCCAACTACCCCGGTCATGTGCTTATTGTGGCCATGTTCTCCCTGCAAACTTTTTAATCTCATCCCACCTAACTTTCTGCCGGCCCCTGCTACGCTTCCCTTCCCTTGGAATCCAGTCCGTAACACTTAATGACCATCGGTTATCTTCCTTCCTCATTACATGTCCTGCCCATATGCCCATTTATTTTTCTTGATTTCAACTAAGATGTCATTAACTCGCGTTTGTTCCCTCACCCATCCTGCTCGTTTCTTATCCCTTAACCTTACTCCCATCATTCTTCTTTCCATAGCTCGTTGCGTCGTCCTCAATTTAAATAGAACCCTTTTCGTAAGCCTCCAAGTTTCTGCCCCGTACGTGATTAGTGGCAAGAGACAGCTGTTACACACTTTTCTCTTGAGGGATAATGGCAACCTGCTGTTCATGATCTGAGAATGCCTGCCAAACGCACCCCAGCCCATTCCTATACTTCTGATTATTTCAGTCTCATGATTCGGATCCGCGGTCACTACCTGTCCTAAGTATATGTATTCCCTTACCACTTCCAGTGCCGTAAACTGCTGTTCTCTTCCAGGACTGTTAAACATTACTTTAGTTTTCCGCAGATTAATTTTTAGACTCACCCTTCTGCTTTGCCTCTCGAGGTCAGTGAGCATGCATTGCAATTGGTCCCCTGAGTTACTAAGCAAGGCAATATCATCAGCGAATCGCAAGTTACTAAGGTATTCTTTATTAACTCTTGTCCCCAATTATTCTCAATCCAGGTCTCTGAATACCTCCTGTAAACACGCTGTGAATAGCATTGGGGAGATCATATCTCCCTGCCTGACGCCTTTCTTTATTGGGATTTTGATTTTGTTGCTTTTTTTATGAAGGACTACGGTGGCTGTGGAGCCACTACAGATATCTTTCAGTATTTTTACATATGGCTTGTCTACACCCTGATTCCGTAATGCCTCCATGAGTTCTGAGGTTTCGACTGAATTGAACGCTTTCTCGTAATCAATGAAAGCTATATATAAGCGTTGGTTATATTGTTGTGTAAACTAAGATGCAAACAAGGTACGAATGTCTCGACTGCGTTGTTGCGTGCACGAGTTCAGCTGTGTTGTAGCAGTGGCGTAATTGGGAGTCTACAACATACATTTAGGACTGCTCCATGCTTTGACCCCGGTTGGATATAAGAACATAACACGTCGGCCTTTCATGCAATTACGCGTAATTGGCGTTCTGTTCAAATAATTATGTTCGCGCTTAAATTTCTACAGATGGTACAATTTATTATTATTCAGCGTTACACTACTGACACGTTTCTTTATCTCGATAAAATAAAAAGTTAGGATAAATGGAAATAAAACACAACTTGCCGCTGGGTAGAGTAGGAGCAAGATCCACCACTTCATGCGTCCGTTGCTTTTCAAATCCATTTGTATTTTGTTTCTCTTTTGTCATCTTGTGGGTGCTGCCCCCTGCCGCGCACCTCTGGAAACGGAAAGAGGTCGGTAAAGGGCAGGTGTCAGGAATCGCTGAACACACAATAAGTAATGGACAAATTCATAACTGGGATGACGCCAAAATAGGGGCAATGGAACGAAACCTGCCTTCTCGGCTATATTTAAAAGAACTTATTATTCAAAGAACCTAATTGAAATCAGTGGTCTTTACGTGCCAAAACAACGACCGGATCATGAGGCACGCCGTAGGGGTAATACTCTCCATTAACTTTGACCTTAACTTGAACTTTACTTAACTTTGACCACCTGTTAAGTTCGCCAAATTCGCGGTTGCACGGGATTCCGTAAACTACAAATTTCATTAAAGGGTCCCTCACTAAGTAAGAGCTTTGCAAGCAGATAAGTGCGGCGCACACTTCACGCGGTGGCAATCGTGCCTGCAAAGTACGAAGAAGCGGCTGCGCTGCGGGAAAACAGCTGTAATTTCCACCGAAAACACGCGCATCCATTTCTTTCGAGGGAACGCGGCTTCTAGCAAGATAGTCAGGGTCACGCGCCGTAATGCGTCTATGTAACACGCCCTGCCTGCACCGTAACCAAGTATTGCACCTGACGTCGGTAAATCGATCGTCCAAAGCAGAACGCGCAGTATCACCGCTGGAAGTGGAAGGCGCAGCAAACAAAGAAGAGATGGAAACAGTAAAGGAGCAGGGAAGAAGATTGGGCGTGTTGGTAGTTCAATCGTAAGCTGGGATACATAGCGCATTAACGACACAAGGACGAAACAGGAACACAGGACGAGTGCTAACTATTAGCACTTGATTTATCGCAGCTGGTAAGCATATTTATACTCGCAGGGAAGCCACTACAACGGACACACTGAAGGGAAAGAAGAAAAGGAAAAGCTGTCATGTGACTACTATGCCAAAAAATTAAAGCTCTTTCTTAGATAAAAGAATAGACGGCGTGCTAACACAATCGTCACCAGCTCTGGCTATCTCAGCTGCTTCGACACTTTCCCTCGTTATCTTATTCCTGTGGGGATAGGCAACAACAGTTTGTTTTAGGAGAGGGTAGCATGGTGCGTTCAAGTCACATTTTCTACAATGGGCAGCCAGATGCCCATCTATTGCGATGCTCTCTGCTTTATTACTATGATCCGCCGGACGCACGTTTAAACATCTGCCCGTCTGGCCCACGTAATACTTTCCACATGAAAGTGGAATCTTATACCCCCGTTACGAGTGCATGTTACAAAAGGGTCCTTGCGCGCGGTAGCGCAACCTAGCACCTAACAAACTTTTGAGGTTGAGTGTGTTGAGCTGTCCCACGAGGAAGCGAAAGCTAGGTTGCGCTACCACGCACAAGGATCCTTTTGTAACATGCACTCGTAACTGGGTGTAAAAGATTCCACTTTCGTCTGGGAAGTATTACGTGGGCCAGACGGGCAGATGTTTAAGCGTGCGTCTGGCGGAGCATAGTAATAAAGTCGAGAGCATCGCAATAGATGGGCATCTGGGTGCCCATTGTAGAAAATTCGACGTGGATGCATCAGGCTACCCTCTCTTAAAACAAACTGTTGTTGCCTATCCCCACAGGAATAAGATAACGAGGGAAATTGTCGAAGCAGCTGAGATAGCTAAAGCAGGTGACGATTGTGTTAGCACGCCGTCTATTCTTTTATCTAAGAAAGAGCTTGAATACTTTGGCAAAGTATTCACATGGCTGCTTTTCCTTTTCTTCTTTCCCTTCAGTGTGTCTGTTGCAGTGGCTTCCCTGTGAGTATGTATATGCTTACCAGCTGCATTAAATCAACTTTTGAAAGTTAGCGCTCGTACAGTGTTCCTGTTTCGTCTTTGTGCCGTTCTTGCGCTATGTATCCAAGTTTACAGTAAAGGAGGCCGGGTTAATGACGTAAGCATGACGCAGTCCCTAGGCTACGGTACAGGAGGAGGCAGGAAAGGAAGGCTGCTTGCGGACGCTATTAGGGGCAAAGGGAGACAGTGTATACACAGAGGAGTGAAGCCCGCCTCCTAGCAGCGAATTACTGCAACACTTCAACTTCGCCCATCTTCTCTAATAATGAACTTGTATGAGAAATTCTTGTAGCAAAACGCTCCATTGATGGCGCCTTACAACTTGCATGAGTTCGGCTTCTTTTGAAGGCAAGGAAGCTCAGAACAAGATCAGTTTTGAATAAAGACCTAAGGAAAATAGATGAAAAGGCAGCATAAGCGCACAAATATCTGTGCCTCAAAAACGTGCAGATGGAAAGGAAGAAAAGGTCAACAAAGTTAGCAACGCAGTACAATTGCAGTGCAAGAACACAAGAAGTTGTCGCGGTGCGACTATCGCCTCCAAAGCAGGCGAAGAAGGTGGGCTCATGTCCAAGTAAGTATCGCGAGAATAGAACACGCTAACCCGCTTGACCTGAGCGGTCGCGGTGTCAGGCGCTCCCGAGAGCTTGCTACACCATGGCGGACCGGCCTAAGTAAGCCGTGGCCATGGTGGCGCCTCCCCTCCTCTCCTCGCCGCCTCCCCATAAAGTGGTGACCCGCACGAGCGGGACCAGCCTTCCCATTAATTGGTGACACCGGACGACCGAGCCAAGCCACGCCAGCGTCAACCCACAAATTAGTGACAGGGCCGACCGATACCAGCCATGCCAGCGTCAGCGCACCCACTCCATCAAAGCGAGTGACGTGGCCCCACGCATTCCGGCAGAAGTCCTGCGCTTCTAGGGTATGCAGAAATTCATCGACGTGCCGGACAGCTGGTTCATCCAGCTAGAGAGCAACTTCCTTCTCAACAAAGTCCCAGACTCGGGCTGCGTTCCATGGTGCAGTTGCCACCCTGTGGCGCCGACTTCTGCGACGACTTGCGGGCTGCCGTTCTCCCTCACTACGCCACCTCGGGCGTTCATTCACAACAGCTCTTGCCATTTGAACCGTCGCTTCATTCCGCGTCTTGCCATCCCACATCGCCTGCGTCCATCCGTGCCGATTGTCAGCACGCGCCGGCCCCAGCATCAGACCTGTACGCGGTCCGTGAGCCTCCTCCCCAGCTCAAAGGCAGCTGCGCGACGACTGTTTCCAAGGAATTCACTGGGCCAAACATAAGTGCTTTCGCCTATTCAACGGTCCGGCGCTCTCCTTCGTTGGACGTTCCCGCAAGCTTTCCACTTTCCGTTCGGGGGCACCTCACTCATGACCGATGCATAGGCTCTCTCACCGGCTCCACTAGGCGCAAATTTCGCTCTCGCAGGCACGGCAACGCCACAAGCACAATCTTCGCGATGCATTCAGCGACCAGCGCAACCATGATGCTATCGGCATTCACCGCAAGCAGCAGCAGGCGAGCATTTTGGAGTTCTGTACTCACACCTTCCGCGGATGCATGGCCTATCGAAGTTTTGCAGGAGCAGCTCTGCCATCTGGTTCCTTCAGCTGGATAATCACTTCTACGTAAACAACATGAGTGACCAACATTTGCGTTATCTACACGCAAGTCCCGAGCTGCCAAACAGTCTCTTTTTGGAGCTCCGACATCTACAGGCACGAGCATATACGAGAACCTGCGGCAGGTCGCGATTTCGCACTACGGCATCACTGTAGCTGGGCCTCGCTGACAACCTACGCTGCCGTTGCTGGCTGGTGCATCTCTCAGAGATGTCTCTCACACTTTGCCTGGACTTTACCATTGGACTTTACTTCAATCGCGCTTCGCACCAGGAGGGGGGGGGGGGGGCGGTGGCGGTGTGAGTATCGCTTCCAAAGCAGGCGAAGAAGAAGAAGAGGGCTCACGCGCAGCTAGCGGGGGAACAGAACACGCTAGCACACTCGACCTGAGCGGCCGCAGTGTCGGCCGCTCCCGAGATTCCACTGCACCATGGCGGGCCAGCCTAATTTAACCGTGGCCACGGTGGAATTCTCTTCTCGCCGCCTCCCCACGAATTGGTGAACCACGCGAGTGAGCCCAGCCTTCCCATCATCAGCCGTGTCACGTACGCAATCCCGTATCAAGTCAAGCGCAAAAGCGAGACAGAGCGCATGGACACTCTCATAAGAATGGCGTACAAAACGGCTTTACAGCTACCGTCAAGCACAAGCACAAAGAAATTACTAGCGCTAGGTGTATACACCTTTGAGGAGCTAGCAAGTGCCACGCTCATAGCGCAGAGGGAGCGCTTCAACAAGACTCAACAGGGAAGACACCTTCTTCAACGGCTAGGGTACCCGCTGACACCTCAGTACTGCAAAGAAAAAACACAACTCTTGACTAACCACATTAGAGGGAACATTGTGGTAGACCCTATCTCCAAGAACATGCACCCCACCCACAATCAAGAGAGAAGGGCAGCGCGTGCCCGCATGTTGCGCAAACGCTGCTTCAGAGACCCAGATACATACTACACGGACGCTAGCCCGTATCCCTCGTCGCCACGTTGCGGGCCCAAATACACACTCGCCGTTGTCAATCAGGGGAACCTGGTAGTCTCTGCCTCCATCCGCGCCACATGCAGCGCAGCAGCAGAGGCAGCAAGCGATCGCTCTCGCACTTCACGACGCCGAGAGCAATGGAGGGTCCGCCCGCGTCCTTACGGACTCACAAGCGGCGTGTCGTTTATACATGAATGGAACGCTCCCTATACAAGCCATTCGAATCCTGGGTCGCTCACTAGAATGGACCCACGGTATCGTCTGCTGCCCCGGGCACGAAAGCCTGCGGGGAAACGAAGAGGCGGAGTGCGCAGCTCGAGGTCTCACTAGCCGAGCGGCAGACCACACCATTCTTCAGCCCCCGACAGACCGACGAGTAACCCACGAGTTATTAACGACATGTCAACAAATACTACAGGACCAACGTCTCGGAAGAACACAATACGCTTCCCCACACAAAGCTCTCAATAAACTCCAGGCAAGGGACTGGCGCCGCCTGCAAACTAACACATACCCACACTTGTCTCGTCTACACGCAATCTCCCCAGACAGTTATACGTCCCGGACATGTCCCCAGTGTAGCAACCACACAGCTACACTCGCGCACATAACACACGAATGTACCGACCGTCCGGGCGACGCAATTTCGCCACGAGACAACACACACACTCACTACGTGGTCTTGGGAGGCGAGGCTCTCCGAACTGGACCTGGGAAGCCAACTGGCGACCCTCGACCAGGCCCGGCGAGCCGCGATCGCCAGTGGAGCCCTGTCAGAGGGAACCACCCAGGAATAAACCGCGCAACAGTTTCTGCAATAATAAAGTTCCTCCTCCTCCTCCTCCAGCCTTCCCACAAGTTGGTGACACCGGACGACCGAGCCCAGCCACGCCAGCGTCAACGCACAGTCATCAAGAAGAAAGTGAGAGAAAGAGCGACGTGAAATTGGATCTAAATGATGAAAACAAAAAGATCGCGGATATTTACGAACACGGCCATAAACACACACACACACAGAGAGAGAGAGAGAGAGAGAGCAGCAGCAGCAGCAGCAGCAGCAGCAGCAACAGCCGCCACCGCCGAGATCGTGCACCGCACAATGGCTCCGAGCTCACTTCCTCTTCTTAACGGTTAGGATCTTCCAAAACATACAGTGAGTCCACAACGGAGTCGGGTACATCTGCAGTCAGGCAGTGCGAAAAGTGAATTGAGCTGTGAAGGCCGGCCGCACTTCCGGGTCCACTCACTTTAGAAATCTTCGAGGAAAGACTGGCACGACAGCTTTCTTATTTGCGGGCCTGAGTGTCCACGCCTTAAATCCGGCCCGTGTGCTTTGGAATGACGACGAGCCAGTTTTTTTATGTACCGTCGGGCAGTGGGCTCGCATATTGATTGCCTTTTCGGCGAGTCGTAGTCAGAGGCCGTAAAACTCATGCCGTCCTCGCCCCTTTTCTGACTGTTTCCTTTAAAACCTTCTCTTTTCTGAGGCACTAGCTGCCCGTGCGAAGGTCAAACGGCCGATTAACACATCCCGACCAATTTCGAGAAACGGGAATGAAGTTATCTCGTTCTTTTCATCTGTGCAGAAGAGTAAGTAGGAGGAGAGAGAGGTGCAGCAGGCATCCCGAAGACTTTGAGTAAAAATCTCATCTGAAGCTCCTAGCACTGTTCCACCATAGCAAATAAAGGAATGCTAATGTCAGACGGGTGCTTTCATTCGAGCCGTATTGGAATCGGATTGTGCCCTCGCGATTAACACATTTGCATAACGCCAGCCTCAATTCGGCTTCGTCACAGCGATGCTGGTATGAATCACATGGCAGCGGCTACATTCCTCGTAAGCCTTTTTTTTCACAACGAGTCTATTCAACATCGCAAGGAGGTTGGAGTCACAGGCAGCATGCCTCTCAAAGTCGTCAATGAGAGTGATTTGGCCCTACGTACGGCGCCTGTTGAACTGTGGCAAGGCAACGTATTCGATACGAACAATTACCATCTATTCTTGTTTTTCTTATTTTCTAGGTGAAAAAAAAAGTGAAGGCGGCTCTTTTTAGGATCGGTTATCTCAATGTCCCAAACACGACTCAGGCAAAAATGGGCACTACAAGATGACAATAACATAATAAAATAGCGAAACGAAGCTGTACACTTCATATGGCCCATGGCAACGAGGTGAATTGGCCCCACAGGGGAGGAGCGTTGTGTTCTAGTATTTTATAAAAAAAATTCGAGAGCAGCGTCTCTCCTTTGTGCTTGAAAATTTAGAATGAAGACGCATTGTATGCTGAGAGGCTAGTGCATTCTGTTACTGAGCACAGATTCAACCACTGGCTACGTTCCATTTGGGAGCTGTACCCAGAAATCCATCGGGGACGTTTCTCTGGGCGTATATGAAACGAACGCTTGAAAGGAATGTCAATACAAAGTGTGTCAGGGAGTTCACGCTTCTGTAATATAAAAAATTGCCATTCCCATCATGATACGAAGCTTGGTAAGCTAGAATATACACAAGAACAAAGCACGGGCGATTTCACCCCTCACAGGCCCAGTGTCGATTCCCCGTAATGTCATTATGCTTTAGAGCGCCTACTCTGGTCTGATCAATCTCGTCTGAGTAAATGTATACATTACATTGTGAAGGAGCCGAGAAACTCGACGTAGTATGTTTCTATTAAACTCTTCTTGCTCCCAAAACCGCCCCGACAGGAGCTCTGTTACACCGCAGAGACGTCACACTGACGTCACAAAAATCCGTAACGCCACACTGACGTACCCGCACTGAAGCTCTGATGCGAAGTTCAAAAACAAGAAGCTCTGTCTTCATTTCCTCCACTGCTAGCCCAGATTTTTTTTTCGATAAATGAAGGAAAATAAGGTTTATTGATGTAAATGAAGATAATCAACATCAATTTCTTGCTGCTGTATCCCTCTCCAGTAGCTCTTAGGTCCCTTTTTGAGCTGAAAGGGTAAAAATAAAGCTGGACCCTCCGCCGCGGCTTCAGTTGTAACCCCTTCCTTTTACTCCTGTCTTGTAACCTTGCTGAACTCAATCAATCAGTCAATTCATTCAATCAACCAATTAATCACTCTTTCAATAGATCAAATCTTTTGTTAAAGTCAATTGCCCCACTGGTCTATCGCTTACCCGAAATGCAAGAGAAAGAGAAAAAGAAACGGAAAGCTTTTCTTTTGTTTAGCGCAGAAACTTCAAACACGGCAGCAGACGAGACAAACACAAGAGCTGAATTTCGGCGTTGTTGGCGCCTTCGCTTTTTCGAAATTTCTGCACCAAGCACTAGAAAAGAAGTCGTACCAAGAAGGCCAGACTAATCGCTTACAAAGAAACGGAAAGATTGGTAAACCGGAAGTGAAATCAATCGGTTTAGTGGTTACTGCATCGTTTCCAGGAATTTAGCTTTTTTCTCGTGTCATCAAGAGCGGAAAGTAAATTGAAGGGGTCGCTTTTATTACTCATGGTCACATAAAGCCAAGAAACAATGAAACCAAGGAAAGCTTCGGGGAAATTCACTGTCGTTTAAATTGGTATGTAGAAAATGAAGAAGAAAAGCTACACGAAAGTGGACGAAAAGATAACTAGGCGACGTGGGAAGCCGGACCCACAACCTCGGCTTTACGCGTGAGTTGCACTTCCAGTTCTGCTACTTGGGTGTTTATGTTTACGAGATCTGTACTTCAAGTGTTTTCCTTGACGTGCGCTCGCTCGGAGTGAAGGGGCGGTGTGGCGACGCGTGAAATGCCGCGGAAGGTTTGCTTCTAAACTTTATTTAGTTCTTAGTTGAGCGCCCACTTCTCTGCTTCTTTTCTCCTCGCTCCTTGCCCTCAAGAGCACTTATGCATGAAATTCTCGAAAAGGTCATTTTCTTGCTTTAAAGTAAGGTCCAAGGCAAAAGAAGAAATTTACATTACAATGTTTTACGGGCCAAAGCCACGATCTCGTTATGAGGGACGCCGTAGTGGGGGACTCCGGAAATTTGGATCACCTGGGGATCATTAACGGGCACCTAAACTATGTACATGGCTGTTCTCGCGTGTAACGTCCAAAGCATGTCAACATGGTACCCGCAAACATGGAAGCGCGTTAATAACCCTCTATACAGTCCACTCTCGTTACCTGTGCCTCAAGAGACCAGGCAAGCGAGTCCCTTTATCCGGAACTCTATTCACCGAAAGATTCAGCTCTAGCGTACACGAGGTGTTCTTTCAAAATGAGCAGATTCTTTATTGCCAACAGCAGAGAAAAGCTGCTGCAGATCTCATTACACGGCTTCTTCTAACAAAGTTTTCATTTGCGAGTAGCCGCTGGCTAGAGGTAAAGGCAGAAAACATAATAAAAAGAATAGAGATCGCACGCCATGTGGGAATCGATGTAAGCGAAGCTATCAGCGCTGTTTGCGCTCATTGACGGTATTTAGCGGTGTGTTGACGGCATACGACAGTCGTGACGTGATCTTAAAAGGTACCTTGCCTGCATCACTTGCATTTGCCATGTAGCACACAGAACACAGAACGTGTCATCCATTCGCTCGTTCCTTTACCGAAGAGAGCCCAAATGAGCTGTGATTTCTGACAACGCATTTTCTTCGTCCCGTGTCAGGTTAGGTGAGCGGTCACGCGGACAGAGGGATTAAGGTTAATCACCAGTTTCCTGACTGCGTTGGTATGGGATCCGGTTGTGCCCATTGCCTGCCTGCTCCCCTCACTCTCTTAACATTATCCCTAGCTCCTTCCGGGACTGGTTGCTGGACCGCGTGAGCATGGAGGCAAGCTCGGAATCATGCCTAATTAAGTTGTCCAGAGATCGTTGCTGCGGCCCTCAAGACGTGTCAGATGGCATTGTTCCCGGGCTCTATTGAAACGTCGTAAGCGTCGCCTATCTCTGTCTCCCACTTCTATAAACTTCTCAAATATGTTATCATTAGATAAAAAGTGGCAATGAGAAAATTATAGAGCAACATGAAAAACTCCCGGTGCATCTTTCTGCTCCTCGATACGTGCTACATAATAGTGTTTTCTTTTTCGAGTGCGAAAGCATCCCGCGAATAAAGTCAAAATTGCCACGCGAACCACCCCTCGAGGCACTTTGCGTGTATTCACGGGCTTTTTTCACGCTAGGAAAAGACACTTTTATGGAGAACATATGGAGCAACAGAAAGCTGTACGGTGAGTTTTTCATGTTGCTCTACAATTTTATCATTGCCTCTTTTCATGTAATTATAATATTTGGGAAGTTGATTAATTAATGAACATTAATCTAATCAGGCGGAATTTAAAAAATATAATCTGAATATCTCCAAGCGACGGCAAACGACATTCTCTTGCTTCTGTCCAGCTACCTGACATTTTTACAGTTATTTTTAATTTTTGCCTCAAGTTACATGGGACACCCTGTATGCACACTCTGAACTACACCCGGACGAGGCGTGCAAGGAAGCAGCAGCATCAGTATCAGCCACAGCAGCAGCGCAGAACTCGCACCAAGAGGCAAAGAAAGCTTCGCCATAATAGAAAACAAGGTTCATATAGCAAAAGAAATGAACTTCTAGTGAAGAAATCACTCTCAAAGCAATCGATAATTTTCATCTTGGTCTCCACCGCGAGCGCATTTGTGTGGGCGCTTCTGCACCGCCATCGCAAGCCCTAAGCAAACTCGCAGCTCAGCCACATAAAGCCCACATACAGAACACAAAGAAATCACAGTTGAAACCACCGCAAGGTACAAACCACCGCGTTAGAACGAGCCACACTAACCTCGGAAAGAACGAAAGCCAAGAAAAGCCGCCTTGGTGAGAACGCAGAATACCCGCGACAAACACAAAACACAAAGGCGCAAAGAGTGATACCTGTCGCGATGCCACTGATAATGGCCGTCGAGTTTCAATTTCGTAAATATTTTTTGGTTGCGTTTACCAGCAGTCAGAAAACCTTTCGTTCCGTTGAGAGACAATTCTTTTTTGCACTTTTTTCTGCTTTGCCTTAATGTAAAACGAACCAACCATAAAACTGCTTTCAGTTTAGGCGGAAATGCCGTTTAACCGATTTTCGTTTACCAAGATTCCAGTGTAGTGTCACTTTCTAAAAAACAGTTTTGGTTTCGCCACCTATGAGGTGGATGCATCATGACGTCATAACCGATTAGCTCACTACGATCCTGCGATCTTTGTGACCGCCGTATGTAACCACTGATAGCGCAATCAAAAAAGAAAGAACGTGCGCACGTCTCGTGTGCATTTTTCTTTTTTTGTACGAGAAATGTCGTCATACATAGTCTTTTTTTTTTTCTTTTTATTGACAATACCTTACAGGCCCATTGCAGGGCTTTGAGTTCGCGGGTAGCACATTCTAGAAAAGAAAGACTTAGCATCAAGTGAAAAAGTAACAAAGCAAAGGCTAAAAATAGTAACGTTTAACACTATTACACAATGTTATCCAAGAGCGTATTCAGGCTACAACGAAAAGGTTCGCGGTTTGACTCCCATTGTCCATCATACGACGTCAACAAAATGGTCTGTGTCAGCACGTCAGGTGGATGTCAATAATGAAATGTTCGGCATTTCTAGACCGTCTATGAAACCAAATTAAAATGATTTTATAAGTCTTTTCGCCCTTCCGTACTCGCTAAGTGCCGTTCATTTAGACGGGAGAAACACGTGGTAGAGTTTCCATGGCTTCAAAAATATGCGCCAGTAATATTTTAAACCTACAAAGTTGAATGTATCATTGTTGTTTTGCTGAGTTCGATGCCTGAAAAATTTTATTTAAGCACATGAAATTTAACTAAAGTGTCACCGTTGCGTCTTTGATAAACTGAGCGCGGTTTTAATTGTAGCTAGTTCTGCAAAAGAATTATTCAGTAATTATTAAGCAAACAAGTTATTGCTGAAACAACACTAGTGCTCTTTTATATGAATGTACTTTCCACGGCAAGAAATAAAAGTGAATCAGTTCTAATTTTTCTTGATTAAAAATACGAAGTCTTCCTTCCAATCACACTCAATTCAATTCCTTTCTGGTGTTAAACGGTACTGCTGCCTGTGGGCATCTTCCCAATAAATCAAGATTGGTCATGGGCGGTACGCAGCTACGGTTATATTCATATTTCCTGTTGGTTCCTAAAAGTAGATGGAACATAATTACAAAGAAATGTTTCCATTTCCTAAATATAATCTGGAGCAAACGTTCTTGGGCGTTAGCTCTTCATTTGGTGGAACCCCTTACCACTGCTATACCACGCTCTTGCTCTCCGTATTTTAGAACGCTCCCTACTTAACATTCCACCTCGACAAAAAATAAAACAGCGGATGGTAGCGCCACTTTTCGACAGAAGTGGTCACTGCGCTTCATTTAAGCTCCACGGCAATTCTCGAGAAACGTAGCGTCTTCTCCAGTCGAGAGGTGGCACTGTGCTCAAGTGGATAGAGTTGAATGATAGTTTTTGTATGATAACGCAATGCGCATTGTCTTAATTGCAACTTGAGGTCTGAGTTGGCTGCCTAAGCTTAAAGATATACCGGAGCAAATATGTGCCACAGGATGAGGTTGTGTGTGCTGCAAAAAAAAAAGAAAAAAAAATAGCCGGGAAGCGACTCGGCACATCGTAATGGAATGCCAACATATTCACCTAGTGAGACCTGTGAGAAGTACCCGTTTTCCAGAAGCTTTGCGATTCGCAGAAAATGGAAGGATTAACTGGGGAGCAGCCGAGATAACTAAGAGACGTTTAGAGTATTAGGGGGGGAAATGCGAGGAAGAGATTGACAGAACCGGAGTCATTACAAACATCGGAAACGGCACAATGAAGGGATAGAAGTTTTAAATACGAAAGTTAAAATCGAGATCACATAGGCCAAAGGCTAGATGGCAATAGATGTAGTTATACATGGTTAAATCAAGCAGACCATTTGCCGCCGCCCTGTTCTAAAAGGGCATCCCAGTGAACACCATCATTATCATCATCATCCTAATGAAGTGGAATAAGCGCTCCGAGTCGAGGATCGTTTGCGAACATAAGGGTTAATGCGGTTTGACATAAGGTCCAGCAAGTAAGCGGGACATTTATTAAATATGTTGCACTTGCTTGTTAATACCTCAGTGGAAGAAGGTTCAGATGTTCCTCTTAGTAAATGGAACTTCTGTAAAACGAAACAAATATTGTCGGTAGCAGTGGCAGAAGCTCCACCGAAGTAAGACCCAACGCTCAAGCATACATAGGTTCTACTTTAAGTATCCCTGTAAATCTCTTCTTATTACACATTGAGCCTGGGTATGGAACGAGATTACGAGCGTACGTTCGAATAAGGGTGAAAAGGAACGCCTTGCTCTACGTCTCTGTCATTGGCAGATCTGGGCAGCAGACTGTGTACCGCGAACCCGTTCATCGTGTGGGCCAACGAAACGGGCGAGGGCTCGGCGGGAGCACTCATGGTCTGGCTGCTGGCGACGCGGGATATCATGCCTTACTGCGACCTGCACATCGTGGCGCCAGAGGGCGCCGGCGTGGTCATGCACTTCCTGTCGGCCAGCCTACGCAAGGCTTCGCCGCGCCGCCCACTCCAACGCGAACCACTGCGGCCTCAGGACTGCGTGGACACCGTCACCGTGGTGCACGTTCCCAGGTGCTCAACCAAGACGCGTGCTCCCTGCACTCAATTTCGCGCCGTACATTCCACCACAGCCCACGGATTATTCTCTGCGTTTAAAGCATACTGAGACGACGTTCCTGCTCTTTTCATGCTATTGCGTTTAACGAACGTACTGGACTTCGAAAGCCCAGACAAAACTAAATACATACTTGCGATCATCGCATATAGCACCCGGAAAACAATTTACCGCAATAGCTTTCACGCGAACCGGTTCTAGCTTCGTTCTTTAGAAGATGAATGTTTCGGGACCACAAGACGCAGAAGGTGGTCACACGGCAGCGGAACATTGGGACGTTTCGGTGCTGTCTTCGGCTCACAAGGTCGTTAGTTATGCTGCTCTTCATTACGCGATCTGATGTAGCAGCGTAACAGGCCACCGAGTGAGCTGGAACGAGTAGCGAAACGTCACAATGTTCTTGTGCCATGGGACCACCTGCCTCGTCAATTACTTTGCTCTTACAGCGAATCCCGAAGATGGTGCAATGTCGGGCTGAACCGTGGTGGAGGTGAAGCAGGCGTTAAGTACTCTCCATACGTGGGCCTATTCCGAAGATAGTGCAATACACGCCGACCCGCGGAGGAAGAGAAACAGGCGTTGAACACTCCCCATACGTGGGCCGATCCCGAAGAGAGTACACCGGGCCGACCCGCGGCGGAAGAGAAGCAGGCGTCAAGCACTCCCCATACGTGGGCCGATCCCGAGAATCTGCAAGATAGTGCAATGCCGCGCGGACCACCACGTCGGAGGTGAAGCAGGCGTTAAGCACTCCCCATACGTGGGCCGATCCCGAGTATTGTGCAATGCCGGGGCGACCCGCGGTGGTTGTGCAGTTCGCCCTTAAGGGGCCCAAATACACACCTTCGCTGGCCATCCTTCTTCACAGACTGGAAAGGCACTGAGTTTCTTTTTTATAGAATATGGCTTTAATTTACGATAAAAATACGCAGTTTACCAAATTCTTACTGATGATTCAATTGTTTGCTTGCATAAAATTTAAACCATTGCGCTTACCCACTGAAGGAAATGACCGACGCGGTGCCGTTTAAAGGAAATGTGCGAGACAAAATTTTAAAAAGAAAGATAGAGATGGTGACACGGCATAACGTAAAATTATTATTTAACATTACAAATATAGAGACACCCATATTAGGGAGGAAAGCAACTTACATAGAAGGAAAAGCAAATTTTGAGGCAAAAGACAATACGAATCTCCAGTCTTGTGAGGAATTCAGTTCATATTCGCAAATGACAGTGTAAATATCCTTGTGGCTCTAGCCCAATGCCGACGCTTTGAAAATAGAATAATTTACACAAACACCAAGTTGCCAAAACGAAATTTATTCTGCCTTTCCCGTCTTTCAACTTTATGATATTTTAAAAGAAAGTAGTCAAATGGCTCAGATTTTTTATAGGTATACATGGCTCAGAGTGGGTGGCACTAGACTAGATATTGTGTAGCTGGAAACTTAAAATAAAATGCAATAGAGCAATTGCCAGAGAGAAATTATTATTGGACGTGTAATACGTCACTTACTGTCCCAAGAAAGAAGCAAGTGTTAAGTGTCGGACAATGGAATTCCACATCCCGGAAGCAAAAAGAACAGCCAAACGGACCAAACCGCCGAAACCACTGACCAGGGTTACCGGTGTGCGTGTAACTATGTAATCACAGCAGTTTAACGATAATAGTGTTAACCGGCACAAAAAAATTTCAGCGTTATTATTTCCAAAAACTGGGCGCTTCCACTGGGTAGCTGCGCTAAGCATACCAATCTGTGAGAGTTAATTGCCCATGGAAACCAACGCCTGCGAACTCAGTGAACAAGAATCGCAGGCACATTGACGAAACCTGCTCCTGCAAAAGGGCATTTCGACCTATACGAATTGCGTCGACGTTGTCAGGATTCGGGGTTCAATCCCATCGTTCGTAACCCGTTGTCAAGATTGGAGTCCGGCATGAAGTAGAAGGTAGCTGGCCCATGCCGTCGTCCAACTTATCCACGCTGAGGACGTTGATGAAGGTAAGGACTGCTTCTCATCGAGAACGAGGAATATGGGTTTATTTACAGTATTTACATGCAGTTCATCAGTCTAGCATGACTGCGAGAGAAAGTACGTCAGTCTAACACGACTGCTTGAGAGAGTGTCTCAGTCTAACATGACTGCGTAAGAAAGTGTATCGAGCATCCGCACAACAGCCGTTTATAAACACTCGGTCCTCCCCCGATTCCAAGGTGGCGGAAACGTTCGTCCAGGCATCGTAAACACGCCGCCTCTCCGCGGGACGGTTTACACACACACGCACACACACACACACACACACACACACACACACGGGTTCTCGATCTGAAACCGACATCACACGGATTTCGTAGAACTCGGAGCGGACCCTCGCAGTGCGCTCGGGTAGCCATTGTCTTACGTCTTGGTCGGCGCGTGGGAAGAGGTCTCCGACGACGTTCCCGCGGCAACTACCCCACTCATAGCAGATCAGGTCCGCGTTGGTGGGTTCGGTAACAATAGTTGGCCCGCCGAACTCATTCATTCACAACGGCGACGAGGCTAGAGCGTAACGGAGGCGGTTTCGGCACAAAGCCTGCTTCGTCAAACGCATCCTAGCTTAAGCGACGGAGAGTGGAGGACGCGCATATTGTTCCCGACACAAAGTCGACTTAGTCACGCCGTGGCTAGAGGTTGGCGGTGGCGCTCCAGGAAAGTTGCGGCCACTGTCGCAACTGGTTGGCAAAACTTGCGCTGCAGCTGGCCGTTCTTAACAACGTTTAGGGTTAGACGTCATCAAGCGACTGCCATCTTCTTCCTTCTCGGTCGGCTGAAGTTTACGATACTGTCAGCCGTAGCATGCAACAGTTTATAATCGACTCCTTTCGAAGCATGTCTTGAAATGTATGATAAATAAGAATTTTCTTTTGCTGTACGTGCTTCGCCGGTATTGTGCGCGGTATTGTGCGCGATCTTACAAAGATGTTACCTGCATAACTAAGCATCTTGGAGGTCCCAAGCACTTTGTTATCAAGGCGTTCGAGTGCATATATAATAGACCAAACACGTCTAATGTAGGCACATCGGGGGAAGGAACTAAAATTAAAAAATGAAAAAAATCTAACAAGTGAGAAAATAAATGCGGGCGTTAAATATCTATACACCTCGTTCAAGGAGAAAAGGCTTGTGGGTAAACGATTGTGTCGGTGTCAGCTCCAAGTGTCTGGAATTATCGACCCAGTGGCTGAGACCATGCATTCCGGTGGTAGTACCGACGTTGCAAGGACGCTGAAGTGCCCGTCATTGCGACTTCAGAGGGTTGCTGTTGTGGCGCTCTGGCTCGATTGCCCGCGATTTCTACAAGGAGCTGCTATTGCTGACTTGTGGTTGCAACTCCAGGTACCGATGCACCACGACGCGCGAAGTTATAACCATCGGAATCGACAGGCTGTGCCACGTTAAAACTCCTTTGCCATGGGGCGGAAGAGTGTTCGTTTGCGACAATCGTAGACGATGCATAGCGAAAACGCCGAGTGAGCTGTGATGTTTACGGCCGTATGCGCACAACGTTGCTTGGGACAAGCAGGAGAACGTCGCTAAGTGCTTGTTGCAGTGATCGCGTGTGGTACTTCAATAAGGTGTGGCGCGAGGCTACTAGGTATATTACATCTTTCAGTGACACACAGTGCGAGAAACGAGAACTGAGGCCACAAAACAGCGCTCATGATGTGTGTGTCTCAGTCGTCGTTTGTCACTCTGTCTCCGCTGCAAGATATCCGGTAATCAGGGTGGTTGTGCACTCTGTCAACCACCCTGCTATTGATGGTTGTGTAAATAGTTCTGCATTACTAGTGTGTGCACTGTATTTGCTCAAGAAGTCCCGTTATTTGAGCGCATTTCATTTGCTATTACTGCCAGCTTTACTGGAGCTATTCGCGGGTTGGAAAAATATAAGGCTCTGTAAATATATAAAGCGCTTCCATTGCACAAACCTGAAGACGTAAATGGAACGTACACCGGACATAACAATAATCGCAGGACAAGGACGTCAATTTGTACAGAAATGTAGAAACTGTGGATGCCGCGACACTTTTCAACGTCCGAAAGCAACACGCCATTGGAATTATTAAAGTAACATGAGTGAGCACAGGCAGACGTAACAATGTAGCTGGGCGCTGACGACGTCCAAATGTGAAACAAAGAGTGTTACTGTTACTTTTGATTTTCTGAGTTGGATTTTCCCGCAGAACAATTGTTTTCTTGCCCCATCCTACCTAAAATTCCGGCAATCGTCTCAGGACTATGATGGCTTCACGTCGAAAGCTTAACTTTTTCTATTCGCATTGTTTCACTAATTGTGGGGGACGTTTTCTGCAATGGTGTCAATTGACACCACCAGGGCCGAATGAGTTAACGTGCTTCTGATACTCAGCACATCCAGTGTATTTGCATTATCCCTTCATCTGGATGTAGGCGCTGTGACCAAAAAAATGGATCTGGCGACCTTGTCCTCCGCAACTGGCTGTTATAACCACTGAGCCACTGTTGCCGAAACTCCTTGACATGTCCGACGATGCACGTGTCAGAAAGAGGACTTCTCCGATGTTGAACCCTGTCGGTAACTGTTGCTCTTTTGTGTTGCGATTGTTTTTCTGCGCATCAATTTTGCAACTAAAAAACGGCAGTACATGAACAACCGAGTCATGTAGTCTATCAGACAACGTTTTGGAAAGGTGGCTGCTCAAAAATTTGGTGCACGTTTGGAGCCTTAAGTATTTCGCTAAAAAACTGCATGGACAAGATTGTTAATGCGCCTATACTGGTCCTATTGGTCAGATGAAAGGATAAAGACCAGTCCGTTGAAAGCCGAATTGTCAATGACGACGTGTCGGGTTGATGGCTGTTTCGGTTGTGGAAATGCAGACGCGATGCCATCTTTTGGGAACTTCCTGGAACCTCTCGGACTGTTATCGCAAGTACGGTGGTCATCAAAATGAAAAAGAACAGTGAATTTTTCTTAAAGCGACGGTAACTCGTGATTCAGGGGTTCAAATCTAAGAAATTTACACGTAACAATGTTTCCTTGTTTACCTTTCTATCTCACCGAACACATTTATGAAGGGCATATGTGTTTAGCCCCTATGGGAGCTTGAAAAAGATTAGGTCTTCTCTTTCATATCGACGACGACCGTACATGTTTCGCCTATCCTAAGGCAGCACGTGTAGCCAGTCGTGTCCAGCGCAAGGGAAGCAAAAAAGAGCATCAACAATTTATTGATAACGTTACTCGACGATTTAGGTAAGCCAAGGTATCAACCATATGTAAGGTAACCCAATAAGAAATATACGGCAGCCAGGTAGAACGCTTCTCGACAAAGCGAGGCGAAAGAGGAACCTACCCCACAGTAAAGTGGTCTCTCGCTCGCAGCGACGAGGCCTACTGGGCACGCAATGACTCCACGGAGGCTGCGCGGGGAACGACCCTGGTGGAGACGACGTGCGTGCAGAAAAAGCTGACGGCCAGGCCTCACCTGAGCCCGCACGAGTCGACGCATGCGTTGACCAGGATACGGCTCGTTGTCGGCGACAGGGACGAGAAGAGCATCGTGGGCTACCAGCTCAAGTTCAACATCTACCTGCACGGTGAAACCTTTCGGTTGTGTTCTTTGAGCTCTTCGCTGCCTCCTCGCTTTCTTCATTCCTTTCTTTGGTCCACACCGTCAGATGTTAAGGGGACACTAAAGTGAGGGACACATTCTTGTCGTACATTTAGAGCGCGGAGCCCCTCTAGTAGAGGGGTGTCCAACATGAGCAGCGATGTCGCAGGTTCGCGGGAATAGAACCTGCTGAACCTGCCTAGCATCAAGGTCCCCACAGCTAGTCGGAGTTTGGATGGGGTTTGATGCGGGGTAGTGCCACGTGCGTTCTGCGATAGTCGTCCATTCGCCCGTTCGTCCATTTCCAGGGGCCATTCCTAAATGAGTGCGTGAGCACACCACACAGAGGCTGGTGGTTTAAAATATTGTGGATAGTAGGTACAGTCTCAATGAACTCAAAATAGAGTCTGCGAACTTTGTCTAAACTCTGGACTAATGCCGATCAACACAAAAGTTTTCTTTCGCAAATCTTTTCTCTATGCGCAAAAAGAAAGCAAAAATAAATCAAAGAACAATTGGCCAGGTCCCCACGCACTGTGCAAATCGATGTTATGCGGAGCATTCGGCAGGTACCTGACTACCCAGCATTGTTTGGAGTTCCGCAAACCGTGACCAAGTGAGGCAATGTGTTTTTGTAAATTGAATAGTCCCGTGTGTGAATCATGAGCGTACGTATCTGTGGGTGAGTGTGTGACCACAGCACCACGGCAACCACGTCGAAGAAGATCTTCGGGCAGCAAAGGCACGATTTCTACGCCAGTCGTTCGGCGCGAGCTTCCGACAGCACAATTGTTAGCACTCCTACTCCTAATAAATGCATGAGTAGGGGACGAGCGCAAGTGAGAGAAACACGTATTGTGACATGATCGGCAACTACGTTTTAAGCAATCGTATGTACTTATGGCAATGTCATGTGGTGTATGCTGAAACGACGACGGCATTTGTACTCCAGTGAAGAAATGTTGAAACATAATCAACTTGGGCGATGCTGAAGTTTGTACAACGTCGCCCAGTTTCTACGTAGCGCAAACCGCTACAAAGAAAGTACTATGCAAAGTGAGCCGTTCCCAAATATAGTGCAGTCTAGCACGGCTCCATCAAAGCGCGAGTTGTCACAAGGAACACGAGAAGGTGACACGTGGCACACGTACGAAGAGTTTCAAAGTACTAGAGGTCTCTTAAACTATAGAAATATGCATATGAACGTGGTGTAGTGATGTATGTGATAAAGGCCCAACGCTAGGCAATACTTTATTGAAAGTGTTGTTCACATGGTTCTGGTTTCTCTATCCATTCTGGTTTCTCCAGGAGGAGAAACCAGAATGGTTGCCTTTGTTTATTGACCTTGTAAACTTAAAGCCCTATTAGTAGTAACCAGCAAGAGCTGTGCTGGAGTCTCATTTATTTGGGGGATTAATTTCTGGTGGAATGTTTCATTCGCACCAAGAAGGCAAAAGCGAGAATAAAGAAGTGATCGCAGCCTAGTGGCTAGAGCACCAGCTGCTGTGCTCGACGGCAGAGATTCGATTTCACCGTTTGTAACATATTAATTTCTTTTTATTAAAACGAGGCCAGGCAGGAGCCTCCATACCTACCTCAATATGCCAGAAATGGGGCAAACAGTGCTTCGCAATAAAATATCTACAAAATGAGAATTTTAAGGGGTCGTCACAATTTCCCATTCTTTAACGTTGCAGATAACTTTTCAAACGTTTTCGGCGACGAACACAAATTACCGCTCATGTTATGTGAGACGTCGGTTTGACCGAGCATATTCTGCTTCATCCATACATTTCTTTGTTTCTTTAGTGGTGACATCTGACAAGGCCTCTACAAAAAATATAGCGCTCGCAGCCGACTTTCGGCGTCAGGTGCTCAAGTTGTTAACCTTTCTAGTCACTGCTCTTGTTTCGCCTCACTGTACAAACAATTCCATCATCATCATCATCATCAGCCTATTTGATGTCCGCTGCAGGACGAAGGCCTCTCCCTGCGATCTCCAATTACCCCTGTCCTGCACTAACCTATTCCAACTAGCACTTGCAAATTTCCTAATTTCGTCGAAACACATAGTCCTTTGCCGCCCTTTACTGCGATTCCCTTCTCTTGGTACCGATTCTGTCACCCTAATGCTCCAACGGTTATCTAATCTGCGCATTACATGACCATTTCTTTTTCAGCGCCATTTCTTTCTCTTAATTTCAATTAGAATATAGTCTATACCTGTTTGCTCTCTTTGCTCTCTGATCCAAACCGCTCGCTTTCTGGCTCTTAAAGTTATGCCAAGCATTCTTCGTTCCTTCGCTCTTTGCGCGGTCCTCAACTTGTTCTCAGGCCTCTTTGTCAGTCTCAAAGTGTCTGCCCCATACGTCAGCACAGGTAAAATGCACTGATTGCATACCTTCCTTTTCAATAATAACGGTAAGCTTCCAGTCAGGAGCTCACGATGCCTGCCGTATGCGACCCAACCAATTTTTATTCTTCTGTGAATTTCCTTCTCATGGTCAGGGTTCCCTGTGATGAGTTGACCTAGGTAAACGTACTACTTCACAGACTCTAGAGGCTGACTTGCGATCCTGAAATCTTGTTCCCTTGCCCGGTTGTTCATCATTTTCTTTGTCTTCTACCATATTAATCTTCAACCCCACTCTTGCACTCTCCCTGTTAAGGTCCGCAATCATTTGTTGTAACTCGTCTGCAGTATTCCTGAATAGAACAATGTCATCGGCAAACTGAAGGTTGCTGAGATATTCGCCGTCGATCCTCACTACTAGACCTTCCCAGTTTAATAGCTTGAATACTTCTTCCAAGCACGCAGTGAATAGCATTGGACAGACTGTGTCTCCCTGTTTGACCCCTTTCCTTACACGTATCTAACGCAGAAGTAAGTTGGCTGTGGAATCTCTGTAGATATTTTCCAGGGTATTTATTCCGGCAACCAACAATGTTCTGTTCGCAAGTAACTGACGTATATAAAGCCCGCAAAGCACACGAGCATACACTATTTCTTGATAAGGTAACCCGACGATATAAGTAAAGCAAGACATCAACTATCTATCGGTAAAGAAACCAATAGGACATAAGGCAACGAAGTATAAAAATGCAACTAGGTAGAAATATGGATTCAGTCAAGAAAGGAAGATATTTGTAGCTATTTAAGGATGCCAAAAATTGAAAAAACCTCGAACATAGCACTGAATGAAAGCTTAACCCTCTGCCAGCAAAAATGAATCACATAAATATGTCAATTTAGTACAAGAACAACCGCAGAAGGATAGTATTTAAGAAGCGTCACTACAACGTTAGATGAGAACTTCGGGTTCTCTGTATCAGTGCTGGTGATTACTTCTTTAATTCTTGCATCAAAAAGTGCAAAACTCAATAATGGCCAGCACATGTACATGTAAAAGTATTTCAGTTCTTTTTGCGGTATAACACAGAAAATATAGAAGCTCAACATAGGTAATATAATATGTTTGGTATATTTATGACCGGCCTGACCCGACTTAAAAGTTCATGCTGTAGCTCAAAATTTTCGCTGCAAAGACCGCAATGTCGTTGCATGAATATATCTTAGATGAAGCCTTTTATCATTTTGACTCCTACTAAATACATGGGAACAAAAAAAAATGTTTGTCTCATCAACCGTCATACGTATTTTCATGAAACTTGTTGCATTTAAAAGAAAATAAAACCTAGTGATTTATGAAAGTGATTTTTCTTCTTTGAGCTATCAATTTCAGGAATATTCATGAATTCTGAATTAAAGAACTCACTTCTCAAGTTATCTACTTAACTCGGCCATATTAAAACACCACAATTATATATGCTGCACCTACTATTACATCTAATCCGGACAAAAATGCGAACAGTGTAACAATAATACGTAGCTTGTAGGTTATTATATTGAACTCGTCTACTTTAGATGCTCTAAAAGATACAGTTCACATAACTAAGTATACGCTCCAGGTGCAGAGTTACGGATTTGTCAAGTTACTGCTGAAATTTTTCTGAAACTTCCTAAGTGTCACCTTATCATGCGTGCATCGTGTGCATCGTGTGCGAGATTTCCCGTACTGTCTCCGGGGTGATTTCGAAGAAAAAGGAGTAGCTTGCTCATGTTCTGCTTTCATTTCAGGGAACTGGACCAGCTGCCCCTACGGAGACCAGTTCCACTGCAAAGACGACAACTGCATCTGGAACAAGCTCATATGCGATGGGGCGATGAACTGTCCGGACATGTCGGACGAGTACGAGGCCACGCACGCGGTCTGCAGTGAGTACTCTCAGTTCCGAACCCTCGCAAAATCAAGTGCCCTTGCTTCGATTAACAGCTAGGTGCTATAAATCTCATCGCATGCAGTGCAAGCCTAAATTTAGACACCTAGAAAGGGCCAGTTTTTACTTGCGATAGCCAGTCCTACTCAATATTCGCACGTGTTCACGGCACCTTTTTTCTGGAGCCAATCATGTATCACGTGTGCTTCCAAGATGTGTAATCAAGCTAAATTTTGCATAATGTTATTACTAGATCGTGTCAACGTGTCCAAAGTCCCCACTAGCGTGTCATTTGTTTCATCACGCGAAAAATATAGTGCAGAGAGAAACACATAGGTGTGCGCTCATACCTCCTATACAAAACTTTCCATTCGCTGAGTGCATTTTCCATGGAAACAGCATGCCACGCTGCAGAAAATACGAAGGCTTCAGTAAGACGCGTAATATCTGTGCCTTACTGGGACAATTTCATCAACCTGCACAGGAAGACTCGATTGTTAAACAACATAATATAATCACGTTGAATAGAAGCTAGGCCACGGTTCCTTGCGTATGGTTCTTCATGTATACAGATAATACACATAAATGTGTACCGTTCTCCAAGAAAACTCACAGACGATTACAATACTCCCTAATGCCAAATTTGAGCGCAGCCCTATACGTGTTTTTATTTCGCCATGTATTGGCTGGCGCGGACAATCTGCCTCGTGCGGCACGTTGCAAAAAGAGCGAACTGTGGAGCGAGTGCCTCGCTAATCTGGAGATCGCGCGAGGCAGCGCAGGAGCGACGCGTGGGTGCGATTCACAGCAGCAACCGACGCAGACCGACCTGCCAGACGACGCGCGCTGCTCTAGCGCCATCTCGTAGCCATCGTCGCCACACTACATTTTTTTTTTCTCGTGATTTCACCATCCCCTAAACTTCCGCTTTTCTTCGCATGCTTTCGCCGTACCCTCGTCCTCCGGTTTTCGCCTCATGGTTCCGCTGCACCCTCCTACGTCGCTTTCCTCCTCGCGTCTTTCAGTCCCCGCTGCGCTCCGCGTTCGCTCTTTCATCTTTCGCTGTGCTCGTTCGCTCGGTTACGCCAACGCAGACGCTCGCCGCAGGAACGGGCGCTTGAGAGCTGCGCTCTAATATTTTATATGTCGGAACAGCCGTGCACAGTCTTTAGGCGTCTTCCAACACAGGCAACGTGTTGCAGCTAATAATGTACGCTAGTGTTCGCGAGCGGCAATGCGTGGAGTAGGGACGTGAAATTGGCCACTTAATTTTTTCGCGATTCTCTTCCGCGTTTTCGCAAACTGGAAACACAGTCGCACGCGAAAGTTGCTCTGTTTTAGTATGTGCTCAATAAAACGCAATGCACACTCAAACGCGAGTTCGTATTGTGCAAATCTAGGGTGACTTGCGGTCTCCCTTTAGTGTCCCTTTAACAAGACGGCCGAGTTGAGAGGCCAAAAAGAAAAACTTCAGTTGAGTCTCTCAAGTTACAGAAAACAGAGTCATTGGCATAAAACTGTAAATTGTTTGTTTTTGGTACTGTTCCTTCTAAACCCCTTATGTAATACCCCGGAAGGGTCTTTGAGAAAACAAAACGAAAAAAATAGTTTCGGCTTTCTTTGCTCAAAGCAATGTTGGCCTCTATTGATTTATCGACTTGACCTGTTTCTCATTTCCTAACTGTGATGCCATGGTGAACCAGCCTGCGTAGCACTCCCGGTTTCTCGATTTCGATGCGGCGACTGTTCTCGTCTTGGGCTTCACAGCTCTCATCCAGATCGACCGACGTGAGGCTCTTTGAAACAATCTCAGCGCTCACTTTTTCAGACAGTAAAAAATATCGAATATCTGGCGAAACACAACAGCCTTGTTTCCTTTTGTTCGATACTTAAGTTCGATACATAAGTCCAAGGCTAACTTTCAAAGTTGGCCTCGTCAATAAAAAGTTTCGTCATAGCAAAGGCACACTTCCATAGGCTTGCACAGGAACACAATCTACTAAGCAGGTGGGACGCACACTAGCCTTTTGAAATGTTATTGACTTTATCGACTACATATGACATTGATCGTGGTATTAGTAAGCCAGGCGCCTTGATCATGCCTAATTTGCTATCGTGCCACACTTGGTGTCAGTGACGTCGACGGCAGCAATAGTCTCGATAACATAGATTGTATTGTGTGGGCAGCATCAGTGGTGTCGGTAGTATGGACAGTACTACAAATGCTACTAGTACTGCTACTGACGCCATGGACACAGGCGACACTCAGTAGGACACGACAGCTGGCTAACTACGGTCTAGAGTGCGTCGATTAGCGTAGCAGAGGTGTACTAGAGTAGACGTATGCTGAAAGAAGACACTCTAAATGGACAGCCTTGTTTTTGGGATGCTATGCAAACAGCCATCCATACACAGAGGGCTAACGTATGTCGCTGTGACAGAGGTTTCTGGCGTTAGGGCAGTAATATCCGCCGCATGGCGAATAATTTTTACATCGCATAAGCTGGATGCATGAGGTACACGATCGACGTGATTATTCGTGTGACCTATCTCTTCATCCTACAATGTATTTTCATTGCATTTTCGTTTTAAAGACTATTTTTCATCGTAACTTGGGAAACTATCTGTTCCAGTCTGTCTCTCGTGATGAACACACTTGTCTTGAAAGATCACAAGTGTCAGAGAAGCCCTAGAACATTCTGAAAAAAAACTATTTTGGGCTCCTTTCCAGGGCTTTCTCGGTACCTCCTTCACACGTGCAGACGCCAACAGGGTCGTGTACGGGACATCGGCAGGCAAAAAACTCCATGCTTGTTACTCCATAGACCAGGAACAACAGTCAAGCATTAGTTCCGACCCGTTTGCTGCCAGGCCTTTGTCATGTAGTCACATGCCCGCTCTTCCTTGCCGTCTGTCTTGCCTGTCGTGAGCAATCAACCAACTAATTACACTTCGCCTAGCCTGTTCGCCACTGCGCACGCGGCAGAAACGACTTGTAGCCCGAGTGCGGATTCCTGATAAGCGGAGATTGATTATATTTAAAAAAGAAATACGCCAACACGACGTTGAGTACTCGCGTTGCGTCTAACATATATTCTAGAGAATTACGTTGCGCGAAGGAAAGAGCACCCGTGGGAAGGGTAGCGAATATGCGAGCTAAACCTCTCGCTCAGATTCGAACGCTGAGTGGTTTGGCGCCATGTAAGCATAAGAAAGGACCTTCCTCGTACGAGACAAGCGACCTTGCTTTTGACAAACTGACTCACAACACATTACAGGAAAAGCGCTCTCAACAACTGATTTCTCACACTTCAAAAAGAGGGCACCTGACGTTCGTACGACAACGATTTCCAAAATATAACCACGATCATCGTTACGAGCATGATTTCATGTTGCTGCAAAGTTTCTTCTCGTCGACCTGAAACTGCGGCTGTGAGAACAAAACGTTCATGCGCTGAAGTTGTGTCAATACTGGCCTTGCGACACACCGCGCCACATCAATATGCAGTAAATTCTGACCTTATTAAAATTTGTGCAGATGGCGTGGAGGTTATTGAAATACCAAGATAGCAACTACACAAACAGAGCAAATTGTCTGTCGCTAAAGCAAAAAAAAAACCTGTTCTTTCTTTCATAACTTTTTTTTTTTGATCCGGAGTGACGTAGGTTGGATTGTTTCCGCAAATAATTCATCATTTCGTGGCACAACCATCCACTTCTCAAGACATATTGACAGGCTTTCTCCTGCCAGAGTCAAGGAGACCAGCAAAGAAAGTGGTGAAGAATACCATACACCATACCAGTGCTTTCAAGTTTCCAGCACTATTCACCATGCCTGTGTCGCCAAGTGCCTGGTAATATATGGCCTTAATTATACGCGTCACCTTTGTCTGTAAGCGCGAGATGCCACCTACATACTAATGCCTGCAAGCTTAGGTTGCCATACGATACTAATGCCAGCCAATGCAGGCTAACATATAGCATATCAGTGGCTGCAGTTTTGTGCAACCACCATGCCAGTTTCTACAATTTCAGCCTACCATATGCTATACCTGTATCTACAATTCTTGCGTAGTGCAAAGCAGACTGATGCCTGCAAGTTTTGGGTACCATGCACCATAGATGTGTCTGCAAGCACTTAGTGCAATACTATTATAACCGTGTCTGCAAGTATATACGGTACAATACGACATGTCTCTTAATGTCAAATAAAATATTGGCTATCACCGTTTGCGATCTGAGCTTCACCACAGACAAAAAAATTGAGCTGGACTGAGTATTTAATGCTTAAGGTAGCGAACCGGTGGACCTTTAGTGTTACAAAATGGATGCGAAGGAAAGAGAAGCGCTTTCGGCAATGGCTACAAATTAGGTAGAGTGATGAAATTGGCAAATTTGCAGGTACAAGTTGGGAATTAGCTAACACAAGACAGACGTAATTGTAAATCCTTGCAAGAGGCTATCGTCCTGTAGTGGGCACAAACATTTGCTGATGATGATGAGGACGACGACGTAGTGTCTGTATCTGCAAGTACAGGGAGCTATGCACCAAACCAAACCGTTATTATACCAATGTCTGCAAGCCTAGCGAATCACATACCACTCGTCTCTGCAATTTCATCATAGTAGCGAAACTTTTGCACAGAATAACTCGAGAATAGCAAGAGTGCACGATCGATGACGAAAGCAAGAAAGAACTGATAAATCCAAAAGCTATCACGATCATGTCAACTGGCTCCTGACCTTTCCAGTGACTATGTGGCACTTAATTGCCATGTCGTCGCCTGAGGGTTGCTTAATGAACAAAAAGAAAAGACTGAAGGCGAGGTAAAACAGGATACGACGAAGCTCCGATGAGTATCAAACGTCCACTGCAAACGCCGTTTGTGCAAGAACGATCAATATGTCGATCCATTCACTGCGCTCACCGCATAACAAATAGAAAGGTACTCTAGGCTGCATACCAGGCGTGCAAACGAGGCCTCCACGAAGTGGGCACCATTCCCTTTCATTAGGGTGATTCGTAATTATCCAACCTTTGTTGGTCTGTGAGCTCTAGGATGGCATCTCCAGGAACAATCGTTGCCTGGAATGAAATGTCGAGCAAACAGACTTCTTGTTTGCTAAGAATCGTTGAAGCAGTATATTTTTTTTCAGCGCCTCTCTATGTACTAATGCCCACCTCTGCACTCCAACTTCGTTCCATCAGCCACCTGCACTCATGGCGTCTCTCGGAAAACGTCGATTCGACACGTGACGACTGCTGTGTCGTCAAGCAACCGAAAGACTACTTTCTCGCTCCGGCATTTCGCTTATCGAAGTCTAAGAAATATTATTTCACAATGCATTGACTTTTCCCTTTACAGGCATCATAATCAGCCTATTATTATGTCCAGTACACGACGAAGGCCTTACCCAGCGATCTCCAATTACCCCTGTCTTGCGCTAGGGGATTCCAACTTGCGTCTGCAAATTTTCTAATGTCATCACCCCAATTAGTTTCCTGCCATCCTCGACTGCACTACCCTTTCCTTGGCACCCATTCTGTAATTCTGATGGTCCAACGGTTATCGACATTAGGCATTGAATGGCTTGCCCTGCTCCATTTTCTTTTGTCTCCTAATGCCAACTACAATATCGGCTATCCCAGTTAGCTCTGTAATCCACCCCATTCTCTTCCTGTCTCTTAATGTTACGCTCAAAAAAATTTTTGGCAGCAACTATATGGACACTCCAACACATTTTTGTCGTCGCCGTCGTCAGTTTCCGTATAATGCCCAAGGATGATAATCTCGCGCGCTGTGTGCTCTATGCTCGAATGAAACCGTGCTAGGCTGTGCAGGCGATCACGGATCAATCTCGCGCACGCAAGGGAGGGAAGCGGGGAGGAAGCGCGCAGTCTTTCGTCGCACGTAAGGCTCTCTAGGGAGGTTAGGGAGGGAGGAGGGGCGCGTTCTACTTCGGGCGGCCCGGGCAGCCGCGCGCACCAGCCCGGGCTGCTGCATCTTGAAAGCCATCTGCGCCGGCAACAAAGTCCGCCCCACGCTGTCTTTCCGTAGCTTAGTTCACGTTGATGCGAGACGCAGCACGAAGGTCAGTCCGCTCGCTGCTGCTGCTGTGCTCCCTCACTCTAGTGTTTTCACAGCGAGTTTCCACTGTCATCGAATAAGATGTGTTCACGTTTACTTCTGCGGGCGTGATACCATGCTTGTTAATTTAGTTACTGTGCCTATGTTTACAAGTTTATACAGTCGAAAAACTACTACTCTTACTTCGTGTAGCTGCCTATTGTTATGCTATCGCAATCAATGCTTCACATTTAGGGCGAAACTGCGACCTTTTTTCGTTCCGTCGCTCTTCTTCCGGCCTTGAACTTATTCTCGAGCGTCTCCGTTAACTTGCCGCATATGTTAGCACCGGTAGAATGGAGACATTGCACACTTTTCTTTACAACGACAGTAGTGAGTTCCCAGTCAGGATTTGGTAACGTTTGCTGTATGCACTCCTGACCATTTTTATCCTTCTGTAAGTTTCATTCTGATGATCATGGTCCCCTGTGAATAATTGAGCTAGATAAACTTACTCCGGCGCAAACTCTAGGGGCTTACGGACAATCATGAATTCTTTTTCTTGTCAGGCTCTAGAGCATAACCTTTGTCTTCTGCTTAATGATATTCAATTCTACTGTTACACTCAATAATTTATTGCAATTCATTCCCGTGTAGCTCAACAGGACAGGCAAGCCGAATGTTGAGATATTATTCGTTGATCCTTACCCCTACGCCTTTCCAGTCTATTATATTGAATACTTCTAGGCATGCAGGGAATAGAATCGGACAAATTGTGTCTCCTTCTTTGACCCCTTTCTTCATAGGTATTCTTCTCACTTTTCTTTGTGGATATGCGAGATTACTGTGGAATCTTTGTAGATATTTCCAAAGACATTCACGTGTGCATCCTGTACTCTGATTATGCAATGCCTCCGTGAATGCTGGTGCCTCTACCGAATCAAATGTTTTTTCATAATCAATAAAAATACGTTGACTCTACTAAGCAAAATTCTTGATTACGTGATTGATGAGGTGGATGTGATCTATTGCAGAATATGCCTTCCTGAAGCCAGCTTCTTATGTTCTTTGAAGCCAAGTGTCGCCCCTGTTTTGTAAGAAATGATATTGGTGAATATTTTATACAGTACTGAAAGCGAGGTAATGCGGCTATATTAATTTATTTTTAATGACTCCCTTCTTATGGATTAGTATGTTGGCACTCTTCCAGATCACTGGTGCATTTGAAGTCGTAATGGATTGCGAATAAAGGGCCGCAGGCACTTCAAGCATAATATCTCTTCTACCTTTGAATAAATCGGTTGTTATTCCATCTTCTTTTGTAGATTTACCCCCGGACCTGTCTTGCAGGACCCTTTTAACTTCATTTCTAGTTATAGAAGGAGCCTCTGTATACTGTTCATCCCTATTTGCAATGAAGGTTGCGTGGCTGCTCTGGGTACTGTAATGGTCGGTCGACTATTCTGCTGCTTTTACAACGTCATCGAAACTGCTGATCGCATTACCATGTTTCTCTTTCACTGCATACATCTTGACCTATCGTGGGCAAAGCTACCGTCTCACTCATTTCATGCTGTGGTCATTTTATTACTACTTCCTCTACCTTTCCGACGAATATCGCTTCCTTTCTTCTTGTTAATAAGCTTCCACATGTTGAAAGATTACATCTATATCATTTACGAAACCTTGAGCGTCTCGAAATTAGCCACAGTCGTTGCGGCTAGTCGGGGCATATATCGTGGCTTGTTAAAGTGCGGATGTAGTTTGGCGTAAAGCGTACGCACGCCACGCGCGGCGTAGTTGCCGGCAAAAAAAAAATTGCCGCCCAAGCAATCTGTACAGATGGTTAACCAGCGCAGCTCAAACGTGCGGCCCCGGCGATTATCACTAGTTTAATCCCGACGGTTCGTTAAACGGCGGCTTGGTAGGCTGCCGAATCCTCGGTACGCAGTTGCTTGCGCACGGCTGCACGAGCATGTTATCGTGCCCGGGCTACAGCATCGGCACGGCGTAGACGAGCTCGTTCCCGGTTATGCGTGCGGCGTTGCTGATCGAAAGCTGCCTGCTCCTCCGGAGTACATGTGACGCGCGGCCTGCCCGTTTCGGAGCCACAGAGAAACTTCTGCGCGCGCGCTCGGCTGCGATAGAACAAAGACGTCACTACTGGCGCAGCCAATCGCGTGTCTCTCTTTCAATTTTTTCACGCATGCATATGGGGTTCCGCCAGAGGAGTTTTCGGCGTACATACGACAGTCGGACAGATAGACGAATCGGCTCGCTAAATACAGCTTCGCTGTAGAAGTTCGAAGACGCTTAAGCTTCGCCTATAAGAGTGGAACGCCATAGCATTCAAAGATCTCTGACTGCTTCTTACGCTTCCCAGCAACTGAGAATGCTTTCCTGGAAACGATGGTGGCGAACGCTATGCACAAACGCGAACTTCATTATTTCTTTTTATGGTATTACAAGGAACCGAGCAGGCCGAGCCGCTCCTACTAAGACGGACCTAAAACGGCAGATGGAAAGCGCTGTCGCGTTAAAAGGGGTTCGTGTTTTAGTTTGCGATTAACAGAATTATGTTTACTCGTATATTGAAATCACAGTCGAACGCTATCATGTCTGTAGGTTGTGTGTGAGTCGTAATTTACGAATAGTCTGGCGCACTTTAAGAAATTAAATTAGTTCAGTAACACCTATGCGCCACGCGGAGGGCCTGCTTGGATGGGGATGCGTGAATCGAGATAACTTTCTTGGCCGGAGGCGCCGCCGCCCCCACTGACAATGGATTTTCTGCGACATGCGCGACCCTGAACGCCTATCGCATTAAAATGGGACGCTCTGCAATCTTGCGTGCCGCGCAGTGAACGCGATCAGTGACGCTCGGCGCGGTTTGGCGCTACTGGCTTGCGATTGGAACATGGGCTCTTTTCCGGGCATTCCGCCATTTGCCTTGAGGCAGGACGCAGGCGACGTAGGCGACGTAGGCGACGTAGGCACGGCGCGTACAAAATGGCGCGGATGGCCTCGTTTTGCTTTCGTAACATCGCAAACTTCACGTTTTGCCTAAGAAACTTAAATGAAAGCACTGAGCCTAACGGCCTCGATAAAGCAGTTTTCCTCCTCGGTAAAAATAAAGCAGCTAGCTCAAAGCGTAGGAGTGTTCCGTCGAAAACGCTTCTCGCTTCCGTCGTCTGCTGCGTACAAGCCGTCGTCAGCTTCATTAGCTAGGATGCGTGTCCCCGGGAAACAAACTGACCCATCATATATTGGCGCCATCGCGCTTGTTTTCTACCTTGAGAAAACATACGCGACCTAACTGTCATGGTGAGCGCGCGTTCTAGGCCAAGTTATCAGTGTCTCGCGAAAGGCAAGTCAGCCCGGCTCATATGGCTGAGGAACGGCCGAATATCATCGATAGCGTTGAGCACGCCAGACGTATCCACTTGCACGACGCAAGCGCCGGCACTGCCATCTGTTGTTCAATTCGCCGGTTAGTCGCACCACGTGAGAAAACTTCAAGGCGTCGCCTTTTGTACGTTATTTTTACGAATATAAAAATCCGCCGTTCCCATAACCTTTGATGATGTAAAAAGTCATAATTCTTAACACAATATAAATACAGCAATGAAAAGTGCAAAAAGTCGCCGAAGGTTTGTAATGTTCAAACAAATTATTATAAATAAACGCGCTTTTTAAAGAAATGATGGCCGACACACAAGTGCTAACAAAACCCGAGAGCGATGCAAATACTATGAGCACGCGTTACGAAAAAAAATTTTCGTGGCCCCAAGCGACATGCCGCAACGCGATTGAAGCCAACCTGGTGGCCCAACACGTGATCGCACGTCAAAATGTGTATAGCTTGTATTAGTGTTCCCACTCTGCAGGCAGAGCCACGTACGGCAGGGCAGCCGAACAAGCACGCACCAAATAAAAACCACTGGCGTAGCCACTGGGAACCAAACGCCTCAGCAAATCTCGATTCTTGCTCCGTGATCTCAGCTGAAGAGGTCACGTTCGCTTGCCAAGGTTTCCTACTTGACGTAATGGTCCCTCCTATATTTTGCCTTGCTGCATGACGGCCACCGTGAGCGTCGAGAATAGAGCCCATGGTACACTGTATCATCCTTTTGAACGCCGCTATTGGAAATGACACATCAAGCTGCAGCGTACAAGAAGTTACATCTTGAGTGTTATTGTGAACAAACATAAGGAAGAAATCGGAAGAAATATGTTTTTTTTTTAATTTGTTTGGACAGTAACTAGCGAATGTAACGCGGTCCTGTACAACGAGTTAGGTGCCAGATAACGCATTTTCTTAAGTTTCGAGTGGTCGCCCAGATGATCTCGTTTTGTTCTCGGAATGGTGCCCGAATGTCGTTTTCTTCTCGCCCCATTGTCGACCCATTCTCGTCTTGAGTGCCTGGATAACGGCTCTGGATTTTAGCTCCAAGGTCTCTTGAAGGTCGCCGACAGCGGAGCTAAAAGCATTTCGTGTTTCATATGGTTCCAGTGAACGTAATTAGGCAAACTTTTCCTAGACCAGTCTTCTGCGGTCCCATAAGCCTGTAACCAGGAGGTTTCTTTCTTCTTTGCTTTATTTTGTTTTTTTTTACGCGTGAAGTGCTAAATTATGCTGAGGGTGTTAAGCCAGCAGACAACCAGCGCACGCCAACGTTACTAACCAGATTTCGGTATGGGCATCTCGGATCCGAGACCCGTGACAGCGAATATATATGCTCGGCCTTTTAATGTCTTCCCTCGTACAATTTCCTTTCAGGACGCCACATTTATTACGACAGGGGACAAAAAAATTGCATTGAAGTAACGCTGATCATTGGGCAAGCTCTGCTACAGCCGTCGCATTTCGCACGTTTCCGATGCGCAGCGGTGCGTAGCACCTCAGTAACTTATTACGGTGTCATACCGCGCTTGCAATGAGGCAAACCTTCGAATGCATGTTTCACCTCCGTCGGTTGTCGAGGGGCGATCCGCGTTACAAGTGTTGAAACTCTCTCGGGCTTTGAAATCAGCGCGCGAGGGATAATTGCATTTCCTGGACACGCCTGAATAACACGGCGTCTCTCGCGGTTTCCCAACTTTCGGCGACGTCGTGAATGCGAGGATGGGTCGGCGTCTCCGATGAGGCTCCCCTGGCGAATGCGCGCACTAAGAGGGGCCGCTAGACATTAATGAGCAGGCCTCTGTGTCCTACGGTAGTGCGTCGAGGAGGGAAACTGCGGAGTGTCTTGCCGTGACGTGTGACGATTTTGATGCGCCTAACCGTCACTCATGTATACATGGCTTGCACTGACGTCGTGTCCCCAATCTTGGGGTACCGGTGCGCCGAGTAGCTATGTAGGAGCAAGAAATGCGACAGCACGACAGGAAGCGTGTTGCGCGTCATGCGCCAAGCGACAAATCCGTAACAACGATAATAATCCGATGAAAAACGATCACTGTCATAGAAAGCAAAACGATGTGCACTTTAAGGGGTGTACTGACGTCGTCGGGACCGCCATGTTCGGGTACGGGCACGGCGAGAAGCTGCGTCTCCGACGTCACATAAAAACCATGTGTTATGCGTTGGGCTGTTTTGCTGTGTTTGAACGTTGAGTCTGTCATTGTCCATCCCATCTGTCTTAGCGCAGTGCTGAGTTTCTCTGAACATTTATTTGATACACTCCAAGCTTCGGCGCCTTGATAACTACACTACGAAAATTCGGTGGTTGCGTACATTTCTTTAATAAAGTCAGTAAACTGCGTTCAGTAACTTGAGTGCCTTCGCATATGCCTCTCAGTCGATTCTTATTTGTCTAGGCATTTTTTCCATGGCCTGGTTCCCCTCGGAATACTTAACCTCGATCACCATGGCGTTAACTACATCAAGTAGCTGGCTACAAGTTAGGGACTGTTGTTGTCTTCACAGATTATTGAAAATAGCTCTTGATTTGTATTAACTGGAGGAGGAGGAAAAACTTTATTTGCTCTAATTGGTTAGAAATTAGCGGTGGCAGATGCGGTCGGCCGTCTTCACGGTCTTCTTCCACATCTGCGCAGGGTCGACGCCCCTATTCCAGGGCACCACTGAGGGTGGCTACTCGGCGAGCGCCCCTTACTAGTCCATGCTGGACTTTCGGGTCGCTGCTGGAGAGCACCCTCTCCCACTGCTCCGCACTCAGGTCTTTTATTTGAAGGAATTGTTGATTCTGAACGCATTCCCATGTAATGTGATATTAAGTGGGCTTGGCGCCGCACCAGGGGCAAATGTCTCTATACTGGGTGGGAAACATCTTGCTTAGTGTGTTTAGGTTTGGATATGTTCCTGTTTGCAGCCTCCTCCAAGAGGTTGCTTCATGCTGATTTAGGCTGTTGTGGGGTGGAGGGTATTTGATTCGGACCCCCTTATAGTAATTCAAAATGTCTGAGTAGCTTGGGTTGACTGGTATGGGTTCCTCAGGGTCGGTGCTTGTAACTGGAACATGCCCTTGCTAGGCCGGTTCAGCTCGCGAGTGTCAGAAACAATAAAAGAAATGCAAGAAGTCTAGAAGCGCATTTTGGAACGTTGTGGAATCGAGACACAAAATTGACAAATTTTTACGCGAGAATTTGGACAAAATTCTGCAGACTGTCATTTGAGTAGCCCCTGTAAATTGGCTAGCTCTACATTTCGCTCCACATATCAGCTGTTATTATTTTTTTTTAAACGCTAACAGAAGTTTTTAAACAATCATACGTCATACGGCAATAATCGACTACTTCTCCTTTATTGCCTTAAGAGGCCGGCATTAGTCACTAAGTAAATGAAAATGCATAATTGACTAACTTACCGAAAATTTCCTAATACACTTTTTTACCAACTTATGGACATAGTGCAATTTATGAGTTAAAGCCAATCTCTGCACCCTCTTCGCAAGAAGTCGCTAAACGCTAGTTTTGAAATAAGTGTCGTCAAACCTGCGATCACTTTCTCTTTAACAAAATGCCTTTCTATGAGTTCAAGCGCAGGAACAAATGGAAAGCCAATTTATTTTGTCGCTTATTTTAGAAACATATTCGCGTTACTGGTGCCAATTTCGCAATGCACTCTTAAGGGGATATATAGAGCAGCGAACTCGCCAGCTACAAATTTGTAAATTGCGACATGTGGCATGAATCAGCTAGTTTAAAAGGCTATCGAGAAATTTTAGTAATTAGTAAATTATGCATTCTGACTTCTCGTACAAGTTCGCTTCTTCAAGTAACGCCGATCAACGAGTAGAATGGTGCCACATTCCAGGGGCAATTTTGTAAAATTCCGGTGCCTGTGAAAAATAAAACCTCTATTTTGATTCAAATGTTCCGAAGGCGCTTTCAGGCCAAAAGTTGTCCACGGAAAGCCAAACGTAAGAGGATTGAACCACATGGTAGTTAAGATAGAAACGAAACGGATGAAAAAAAAATTCATCGAAGGCTGCGACGAGAAACCTGTTTACAAGCAATGTTTACACAGTGCAAGTTGGACAGCCACCTGGCAGCAAAGATCACGCGTCCAAAAATCCCACTTCCTTGCTTCTAGGTCGAGGCAAGATCTTCACGGTGTGCTAAGTCAACCTCGAGCCTCCGGGAAATCTTATAATGTTGTGGTGCCGACTTTTCACTCAATCCTGTTTACCTTGCGTGTTTGGAGCGTCGAGAAGAATGCCTGTGATGGCTTATATGCCTCCTGAGGCTGCAAACCACGCTCGCCGGCTCCATCCTGACTGTCGGTTTGGAATTTATTGAACCTCAGCGATTGTTTCTTTTAATAGTTTTTCTCGAAAAGAAAGAAACTGTAATCGAATGAAGAGCTGGGGCGAGCTTGTACGACTCGCTTTGCGTGCCACACAAGCAGGGGAGAAACAGTAAGAAATAATGTTCACATGGCCAGCTCACTGGATAGGTTTGTTTGTTCGTGCGTTCGCTTTGCTGTAAACAAAAGCAGCCATGAATACATATACACAAGGTGGCATGTTCAAAAAGAAATATATAAAAAACACTTTGTACTGAATCATTTCTTCTTTCATGGTTTGGGCTGTCGCACTGCTTTCGTGTGGGTAGTGTTGTTCTGCCGATATTTCTTTCGCAGGCTTTTCTTTTTCTTACTTTTATTTTCGTTTGCTCCAACACGCCTATAGCACTGAGGCTGCCGATGGACTACGTTGTGTGTTCGGTGCGCAAGCGTAAACGTAAGTTCTATCGAGTCAAACAAGTTGCGTTTCTTTTTTTTCTTTCTTTTTTTTTTTTACAGCGAAGCTGTCTATGGCTAGAATCTGGGGGGGGGAGGGGGGGAATGTGTCCGAGACGTTGACAAAAACAACTCATGTAGGCCGATCCTGTTGAAAGCGCAGACAGGGTCCAAGCTCAATGGCACATACCCCTGAGGGCTCGGGGACCTGTAACGCTCCCTTAAACTACCCTTGTCACGCGTGGGACCCAAACATGTCCCAGGCACAAGTGTAAGAACAGATGTTTTTGAAAACATGTTGTGCGCAACTTTTTCATATAAGGCTTTAAAAATTCTTGGCGCCAACCGCGCAAATGTGCTAGTGCCACTCAGTGCATTCGTCCTCGCCGTCTTCCACGTCTGGCTCCGTTGTGCAAAAAACTATCATCATCAACAATGGCTCGAACGTCGTCTCTTCCACAGCTGGCTCCGTTTCCGCTCATTATTCCAGCCTTATGTGACAGACACATTTAATGACAGAGTTGATACGCGAATTTGTGTGCGTACCTACATCGCCAGAATGACCACAGATTAGGACAATAAATATGCTCGTACCTTTGTTCAGTATTCTGGGTCACCTCTGTGTCGTGCGCAGAACAGCTTCTTTCGTCTTCCATCTTCACAAGTGGAAGGTCTCTGAATTTTTTTAGGTTTACAGCTTGTACGTATAACGAGCCGGGTTTATAAATAAAAGAAACACGGATAGGCATACTCCCCGTTTGCATCTATTCTAACTGTCTTGCCTTTCTTTTATGCGAAGCATATTACTAGAGCTCAACCAAGCTCCTCAGGCGCGGCGGTGTCGCCTTCAATACCACGTGACACCGTGACGTCACGACAGAGGAGAAACGGGGCTCCAACTCGCGCCGTCGCTCGCGGCGTCGAGGCGGTATATAAGCAGCTGCGCTTCTTTCTAGGTGGCTTTGGCTCAACTCTTGCAAGATGGGCTGGGTGGGAATCGAACCAGGGTCTCCGGAGTGTGAGACGGAGACGCTACCACTGAGACACGAGTACGATGCTTCAAAGCGGTACAAAAGCGCCTCTAGTGAATGCGGTGTTGCCTTCGAAACGAGCTGTTTCTAAGGCTCAGGCGTGCGTCGCTTGCTCAGGCGCACATTTCGTTCAGGCGCACATCGTAACGATCAAAGTGAAAGAAAATATCTCATTCAAGGAGGCACGCAGGTGGGTTGCATACCTTCCTAAGGCCAGCTTTGCCGAAGTGGCGCGTCAGGGGGCAGCGTCACAACGGCCTCCGGCAGCTGTCCGACCCACAAGCCGTGAGTCTGCAGTTACGCCATCTGCCCCCGCGGCGGTTGCAGCTAGCGCTGCTCCGTCAACCGAGGAGAAGGGACCATCGACCCTGAAGGTGGACGCAGCCGAGCCTGCCTCAACCTCCGAGGTCCCTTCCAGCGCTGGCAACGGCCGGCGCAGCCAAATCCCCCAGGGAGCCCCATCGACCTCCGGGCTGGTGGGCGCAGGGGTCTTGCCCTCCAAGGCGGGACTCTCCCTGGTAACTTCTCGCTCGCAAGAGCACGTGTCCCGCGCCTCACATGAGGCAATGGACACTACACCTATCCTCAACGGGCGCCAGCGCCTAAGGAGCGGCGAGTTTCCCTCGAACGCTCCAGAAAGGGCAAGACCCCGATTACAGGGCCTCGAAAGAGCTCTGTAATCTAATCTCTGAAATATCTGTAATTAATACTTCTGTTTCCGTACACACAGCACCTATTTACTTCAAATATGGATACAGAGATAATACAATGGAACGTCAGAGGTCTTCTTAGAAACCTTGATGATCTGCAGGAACTCATCCGCAAACACAATCCAAAAGTGCTGTGTCTACAGGAAACACACTTAAAATCGAAACACACAAATTTCCTCCTACAGTATGTTACGTTTCGCAGAGATCGCGATGATGCTCTCGCATCATCGGGCGGTGTTGCCGTTGTTATTCAGAAAGGCATAGCATGTCAACGTTTTCAGCTACAAACGCCCTTTGAAGCAGTGGCGGTTCGTGCTGTTCTCCTAAACAAGCTTATCACTGTTTGCTCGCTCTACATACCCCCACATTACAAGTTAACTAGACATGAATTTCAGTCCTTCATAGATGAATTGCCAGAACCTTATATTGTTCTTGGCGATTTCAATGCACACAACTACCTGTGGGGCGACCCTCGTATAGATGCGCGAGGACGACTTGTTGAACAATTCCTTTTCTCATCTGGTGCGTGCATTCTGAATAAGAAAGAACCCACATATTATTGTCTTGCCAACAAAACCTTTTCTTCAATTGATCTCAGCATAGTTTCTCCTTCTATTCTGCCTGAACTCGATTGGGAAGTTACAAACAATCCTTACGGAAGCGACCACTTCCCAATACTGCTACGAACACCTAAAGAAAACGATTATCCACCACAGGCTCCCAAGTGGAAGATTGATACAGCTCACTGGGAGAAATTCCGAACTCTCAGTAGTATTTCATGGGATGACATGTCCTCGTTAGGAATTGATGCTGCTGTCGAATATTTTACAGCCTTCATAATAGATGCCGCAACTAAATGTATATCACAAGTAAATGGCTTGGCATGCAAACGGCGTGTCCCGTGGTGGAACGAGGACTGTAGGATCGCTCGTAAGAAACAGAACAAAGCGTGGGGGTTGCTACGCGCCTCTCCCACTGCGGAGAATCTGTTTAACTTTAAGAAAGTGAAATCGCAAGGCAGGCGAACACGCCGACAGGCTAGAAGAGAGAATTGGCAGAAGTTTTTATCAGGTATCAACTCGTATACAGATGAGGCCAAAGTCTGGAACAGGGTTAAAATGATAAAAGGGCGACAAACATATTCACTTCCTTTGGTAAACACACAAGGTCAAACACTGAAAGATCAGGCAGACTCACTTGGGGAACACTTTGAGAGCGTGTCGAGTTCAAACCATTATTCGCAATCCTTTTTGAAATACACACAAATAGAAGAATGTAAGCCACTAATACGAAAATCCAGACAGAATGAACCCTATAAGCGGCCTTTCAATATTGCTGAGATGAGAGCTGCCTTGAACACGTGCAAAAGCACTGCACCGGGACCTGACAGAGTCATGTATGACATTATCATAAACTTACATATTGACACCAAACTTACACTACTCACACTTTTCAACGCTATTTGGGCTACGGGATACCTCCCATCCACATGGAGAGAAGCGATTGTGGTCCCTGTTCTTAAACAGGGCAAAGACCCTTCCTTGGCGGCAAGTTACCATCCGATAGCCCTTACAAACTGTATTTGTAAGCTTTTTGAAAAATGGTTAACCGCAGACTTGTACATTTCCTCGAACTCAACAATATGCTCGATCCCTTTCAGTGTGGCTTCAGAGAAAGGCGGTCCACAACCGATCACTTTGTGCGCATTGAGGGAAACATTCGCGACGCCTTTCTACATAAACAATATTTCCTATCCGTATTCCTCGATATGGAGAAGGCGTACAACACTACGTGGCGCTATGGAATCTTGAGAGACTTGTCGGGAATTGGCATCCGTGGCAATATGCTCGTCCTAATAGAAAGCTATTTCTCCAACCGTACATTCCACGTGAAAGTCGGCAATGTATTGTCGCGACCCTTTATACAGGAAACTGATGTACCTCAAGGAGGTGTACTTAGCTGCACGCTCTTCATCGTGAAAATGAGCACCCTTCGTGTTTCATTACCGCCAGCCATTTTTTATTCTGTTTACGTAGACGACATACAGATAGGTTTCAAATCCTGCAGCCTTACAGTATGTGAGAGGCAAGTACAACAGGGCTTGAACAAAGTGTCCAAATGGGCAGAAAAAAATACGGATTTAAAGTAAACCCCAACAAATGTTCTTGTGTGCTTTTCACATGAAAGAGAGGGCTCATTGCAGAACCCAGTATCGAAATGTATGGTCAGCGAATTCCTGTGAACAAAGAACACAAGTTCTTAGGCATTATACTTGATTCTAAATTAACTTTTATTTCACACATAAAGTACCTCAAGGTTAAATGCTTAAAAACAATGAACTTACTTAAAGTGTTATCCCACACAACATGGGGTAGCGACAGGAACTGTTTAATGAATCTTTACAAGAGCCTCATTCGATCACGGTTGGACTATGGTGCCGTGATCTATCATTCTGCAGCCCCGAGCGCGCTAAAGATGCTAGATCCGGTCCACCATCTAGGAATCCGACTGGCCACTGGAGCTTTCAGAACAAGTCCCATTGAAAGTTTATATGCAGAATCAAATGAGTGGTCACTTCATCTGCAGAGAACATACATCAGCCAAACATATTTTCTGAAAGTCCACTCTAATCCTCAACATCCGTGTTTTAATACCATTAGCGATATGACATATGCTACACTCTTTCATAATCGTCCCTCCGTAAGACAGCCTTTCTCGCTGCGTGTGAGGGAGCTTAGTGATGAAAGGCAAGTCCCACTCCTCGAGCTCCGCCTAATGCATCCAGCCAAGCTGCTACCTCCTTGGCAGTGGCAGCTCATACAATGCGATATATCTTTTTTGCAAGTCACAAAGCATGCTCCAGAGATTGAAATCCAAATGCATTTCCTGGAACTACAGTACAAGTACGCCTGCACCGAGTTCTACACAGACGCATCGAAATCACGCGAGGGGGTGTCCTATGCAGCCGTCGGTCCATCCTTCTCGGAATCCGATGTACTGCATCCGGAAACTAGTATCTTTACGGCTGAGGCCTACGCACTATTGTCGGCTGTGAAGCATATCAGGAAATCAAAACTCCAGAAATCAGTTATATATACGGACTCCCTTAGTGTTGTGAAGGCCTTGATGTCATTCTGTAACCACAAAAATCCGGTAATTAATGAACTCTATTCCATTCTGTGTAAAGCGTATATAGGAAACCTGCATGTCATCATATGCTGTGTGTCAGGTCATAGGGGCATCGAAGGCAATGTTCTGGCGGACCAGATGGCCACGTCAGTTGCATCGCATTCTGTTAATCCCACCGCCGCAGTCCCTGTCACAGATCTGAAGCCCTTCTTACGAAGGAAACTACGGAACCACTGGCAACGCCTATGGGACGCGGAAACAAATAATAAGCTCCACGTGATAAAGCAACAGTTAGGATTTTGGCCTTCCGTAACAAAATCACGCCGGAGAGATGTCCTATTCTGTCGTCTAAGAATAGGACACACATTTGGCACACATAACTTTTTACTCACGGGAAACGAGCCTCCAACCTGTGGTAGATGCGGGGAGAGGCTGACCGTCCTCCACGTCCTTCTGGAGTGTCGGAAAGCCGAATCTGAAAGAAAGAAACATTTTCCCTTAGCATACCGGCAGCACATCCCCCTTCATCCAGTAATGTTACTCGGCCCAGAACCGCTGTTTGGCACCAGCGCAGTCCTGGGCTTCCTGAAAGAAGTTGTATTACATGTTATTAGCCCCACACACTCGTAGCGTCTCCTCTCTTTAGAGGATGCCGCTGTGATAGCTGTTTCATATAGCACATGCCTCTAGGCCCTTGTGTTTCAAGGGCTCCGGCGAGGCAGTGGTGCTCCAGGTAATTTCACCATCTAATATATTTTCTGTATTGCATCACTCTTTCACGATGGATTTTATTGCACATAGAACACGTGATTTGTCATCGACATAATCTTATTACAGATAGATTTTACGCACTCTAGAGCGACTATTTTTAAGGCCCCTATACAGCCACTTTACATTAACCCCATAGAACTCATAACTACATTGTGAACTCATCCCCACTGCCTTGGAGCTCTTTGGCCACACTTGGCCCTTGCGCCAATAAAAACTACATACCATCAAGAATTGACTTCGTGCGCCTGTACTGTTTGGGCATTTCAGAGCTAATGTCAAGCTGCACACGCTCAGCCTGCAACAACTAATTTCCTCGCTCGCCGTCCGCACAGAAAAACTTCCGGGCTGTTTCATTGAGCCGGATGTTTTTGGCGCTCGAGTTTGATGGGGCAGAAAATTTACTCGCCAGTTTATCGGGCTGATTTGTCGTTCCGGAAGGGCCGATAAAACTGCACAACTCTATCTAGATTACCCTGCATAGTTAATATTATTGCTGTTCTGATTATCACTTACGCGGATACTGCTGAATTCTTTTTAATACTATTCTGCGGGCCGTGCGAAACAGTGTACCGAAATCTCGTGTCTCGATGCAAGCGTTTGTCGTGCGGTGTGCAGTTTATACTACATGTTTGTCATCCGCACCCGCAGAATTCCATCAATGGCTTTAAGCGTGTCTTCTCATGACTCGTTTTAATTAAGCCCAAAACTTGAACATCCTGATTTCCAGGAAACACTCAACTCGAGCACCCGCGAGTTCTGAAGGTCCTTCCGACGCTATCAGTTTCGCGTTCCTTTTCTGGAAAGAAAAATGTTCGCTTTCTTTGTTGTTGTTGTAATTGCGAGCTATCTTGGTAAGTAAACAGTAATGAAATGACATGACAGCATTTATTTTAACAAGCGAAGCGAGACACGCAGCACAGGGAAGCTACCGGAATAACAAGATCACCACAACAAGCATTATCGGAAAGAACGAACATTATCAGAAAGAACACTACCATCAGTTCCACAGACTGTGTGAGTTTCACTCTTACTTTTTTTTTTCCTGATAGAAACTCCAGTGCGCTTGAACAATCTCATTTCCTCTTACCCTGTGTACCACTTAGTACAGAAAACATGCCGGTGTTGGATTTTCAATTCACCATTAGCAAAATAAACAAGAGAAAGTAATCAAAAACTAGAGGGCGTTCGGGGCGTTTCACTGTGTGTTCAAGCGCACGATTGTTGTTTGTGTTTGCTTATATGTTTGTATGTGCGCGTGCTTACAGATAAAGCTGCCATAGTGAGTTCTTGCCTGACATCCCGAACGCCACCACTATTGTCCTCTTTTCCTAACCCTTTTTTTTTGCCGCTCAAAGGTGGCTGGATATAAGTTTACCGCGAAATGATTTAGATAGCAAGCGCTTTCACCATCCAATAGCTGAACAGCATTATGGTGCCTTCGATGACGTCACTGGCAGAGCAGCTGATGTCACGAACATGGGGCGGTGCTACCTTAACGTTGTGTGCATGCGTGCGTGGGCGCGTCTCTCTCTTTCGGTGAGTGTGCATGTGCGTGCGTGCGTGTGTCTGTGTGTGTGGGGGGGGGGGGGTCGTGCAGCCCTCAATTAGTAGCGAAGCTGTAGCTACTCGACCAACTGTCAGTGGTTGCTGAATCGATCAGCTTTCTGTCATTCGAACTTTTTGAATAAATGGATAAAAAAATGTCTAGAAGCGCCCAGAGAGCGCACGGAGCGTTTATATATATATATATATATATATATATATATATATATATATATATATATATATATATATATATATATATATATATATATATATATATATATATATATATATATATATATATATATATATATATATGTATTGTTCTCTTTTTTCTCTGCGCTCAACAATGCCTCTGTCAACAAACGGAAAGCTCCTCTAAGAAACTCAAGCTGTAATCACGTTGTCGAGCTGTCGTAGATGGGCTTGTTTCTCAAGTTAGTTTCGAAAGACGTCAGCATAAACTGGCTGTCACCTGGCTGGTTTTCTACAGGCACAGCCGTTTTTTTTTTCCCCTCACGGTGGTGGCTGCCTGTTTAACCCCAACTGCAACACAACATATGACACATTTCCTCTTCTCCCCAAACAGACATATTATTATCTACATTTCAAACGCAACGTCTGGCGCTCACACTTAGATTGGGGGACCCAAGAAATACGCAGCCTTGAAAAGAACAAACATTTTCATCTAGGACAAAACCTAATCTCCTAGAGTTGGGAGCTAACTCTGGAGCTCATCGAGTTTCTGTCGAGTGGCTCCTTCGAAGTTGTCTTCACTTCTTGAACAGTGGTAAATCTGTTTCGTTTATAAAATGTTCCTCAAATATAAAGAAAAACACAGTGAGCTCGGTCTGATGAATATGGTATGTGTGAAACGCCAGCCGATCCCTGTGAAACTGTAGAACCCGCAATTACCAAAGCAGTCAGAACTGTGGCGTAGTGATGGAGAAACCAAGCACCTTCATTCCACAAAATGCACGTTTCCTTCGCAAATTGTTTCGTTCATTCATTGACGTAGTCTATCCAGGAGAAACAATTTGCCCCTGCACAATTCCAAAAACGTCGAAGAACAAACCAGTCGACGCGAATGCAGCAAAGATGACACTCACGGAGGTATTATTACGTGCGCTACTATTCATGTCAAGTTTATTTTTTTGCATTCGTTCTTTTTTTACGTGCATGCAGGTCGACGTTGTCTTCTTTTGCGTCGACTTTCATTGACACGATTTCTTTTTTCTTGCCATGAGGCCAGGCGCAAAATATTGCAGTCAACGTTGCACCGCAGTTATATTTCGACTATATTGGCACAAGTTAGGCCCATACCGTTACGTTTACTTACTCCGCAACTAATTCTCGTTTCCCGGCTCGCTCACATTTATATTTTTACGCATTTTCCGCCTTGCAGCGACATTACAAAGGAACTAAATCAAAGGGCAACATACATTGGTCACATACATACATTGGTGAAGATGTAACGTACAGAGATAGCAAGATCCCAAATACGCCAAACCTTTACGATGAAGTCTGCAAAGAATAACCTTTCTTCATAAAAGAAACGTTTTTTTTGCTTTTGTGGTCATATCCCAGCAGGAGCTTTTCTAACCCCTGACAACCTTCGAAGACAGTTTTCTGTCACTTTCGGTCTGCGTGTGTGCGTGGGTGTTTGTGTGTTTAAGTCATGGCTCAAAATCAGACACGTGATCTTTGTTTTGTTTATTTCTCTTTCTGAGCACGCGGGGAAGAAGCATTGTGGCAACGCGTCTCACGCCTCACTCCAGGCTCAGAATCTACTTCCAAGAGCCCCCAACCTATGCCAACAGCTTCTGAATTCATGTAAACTTGTAGAGACAACTCTCGTTGGCTTTTTGTCAAACTCGCTTATAGCTTCGATTCTCGGAAGGTTCGCTGAAATGAGGACGAACCTTAACACTCATTTCTCCTCTTGGAACCGCCCAAACAACTCCAAAACTCGTGTACGGCTAGGTGCTTCCTCCGTCAAGGTCGTTCGAAGTCTTTAAAGTGTTTACTTTGTCGTTTCTTTTTTAAGGAGAATGAAAATCTCAAGCGAACTTGTTGTCCATCAAAAACAGAATTCACAGTTTCGCAATAGTAGTGCCGTAGCAGTTGGCTAAATTTTCACCATAAACACGTAAAACATTTCACGGTGACGTCTGCCCGGGTACTGGCTTGTGAAGTGCTGCCAACACCTACGTAGCGTTGGAACACAGATACAATTACGAAGGGCTCCATGAAGCGAGTCTGTTTTATTTTTTTCAGTCCCCCTTGTAAGGCAGTCGACTGAATTATAAGCTCTTTCCATTCATAATTATTTATAGGCTGTGGCTAAAGGCACGTTGGAAGTATATATATATGTATACATTCTTACAGCTTTTTTTTGCAGGTACGTCAGACGAATGCGGAAGTTTCTTCACCGAAGTAGGTTCGACGTATATCGTTTCGTTAGGCACGTTTCGCCTTAAGACAGGTCGAGCATTACAGCCGTATCACTTCCTTAAGGTCAATGTTCCTGTTGTGTGTGTGTGTTGTAGCAGAGCGCGCCTGCTTGAGCATAGCCGACACATATCGGCGCGCTCATCCTTGCTGTTTGATAGAACGAAAAACGCGTTTCCTTTGCTGAGTCTCGGCGCGATACCATAACAACATATACGCTTCTCGCAAGTGGAGCGATAATGAAGTTGAGCAGACTAACTAGTTAAGCATGCTGGTTGAACATGAAGGCTACAGCTCGGGAACCGACGTAAACAAAGGAGGCACGCAAAATACTAAGCAGCGCTGACTTTCAACAAAAATGTTTATTTTGGCGGTACGCATCTAGCTTTCAAGTGAACACTTGGCAATAGATCACACATGCGCACAGAACCTGCTCATAACGCTATCGCTCACTAGCATTCGAACAAAGGTAGGTCAGCTCTTTTTCACACAAGACAATCGATGTAGAACTGACACTATTATTTCCCGCACGCGAAATAGCTGCAGCCTCGATAATTTCTGATAAGGCTTGATTTTGTTCTATAGACGCAACCTTCCATTTGTCGAAGACAGCTTTGCACCCACAGTCGCGACAGTGCACGCCTAGATGACCTTGAATAATGTTGTTAACATTGTCGTGGTGTTCCCTAAGCCGATCGTTAATGCATCGGCCGGTTTGCCCGTTCTAGACTTTACCACATGAGATAGGTATCTCACATACGACACACTGGGCGCCTTGTGTGAAGCGCTGTTTGTGATTAGTTTTATAGTGGGCCTTCTCTTGGAAGACAGCGCAAGTTTGCTTACTGAGTTACACCAGTTTTTCTAGGCGCGGAAAGAACTTCAACATTTGCACTGCGGCCAACCTGCTTAAGGTAGTGTGAAATTCCATTAAAATATGGAAGACCGGCCTTCTTCGCGTTGTCACGACTTCGCCATTCTGTGAGCTGCACCCTAGCGCGACGTGCTCTTTTTGCTTTCTTAAGCACGCCTTCCGCGAGACGAACCTGCAAACATAAGGCATATCCAGCTGCGCTGAGGCGGCATACCTGCGACCGAAAGCTTTCTTTCCGCCTTGTGGACACAGAACTTCCACAAGGCATTTGTAAGTCAAGTGACAGCAGTAATTCTCTTCACGAGTTTAGAGTGTGCAGGCCCGAATGGAAGTAAAGACTTGTTCGCTCTTGGCTGAAACATCCAGAACACGCGTTGTGTCAGAAACATAAGGCGCCGATCGACAAACCGTTCCTTATTCTCTTCAGAAAGCTCACTCGTGGCAGTTAAGGGACTGAAAACATCTCTACAAACTTTAAGCCCACTTTCCACTGCTACAGCAAATTCGCCGTTGTTTTTTGGAATGGCAAGAAGAACTACGAACTCGAACAACTTAAATGCTGTTCGTGTTTTTAGGTACGTCGACGATTCTTCAGTCCTTATTGACGCTCCAAATAACAGCGGTAAATTAACTCTAACAGTGTAAAGGGTGCGTAATGTTTTTAAATATGTTAAGCCCCCTGTCACACGTGAGCTTTCTGAAGAAAATAACGATCGGTTTCTAGACCTGCGCCTTATGTTTTTGACACAATGCGTGGGCTGGATGTTTGAGCCAAGCGCAAACAAGCCTTTACATCCATTCGGGTCTGTGTACTCGAAACTCGTGAAGAGAATTATTGTTGCCTCTTGCCTTACAAATGCGTTGAAGAAGTTCTGTGTCCACAAGGCGGAAAGAAAGCTTTCGGTGGCAGGAATACCGCCTCAGCGCAGCTGGAAATGCCTTATCTTTGCAGGTTCGTGTCGCGGAAGGCGTGCTTAAGAACGTAAAAAGAGCTCGTCGCGCTAGGACGCAGCTCACAGAATGGCAAAGTCGTGACAAAGCGAAGAAGGCCGGTCTTTCATATTTTAGTGGAATTTCACACTACCTTAAGCAGGTTGGCCGGAGTGCAAATGTTGTTTTTTCCGCGCCTAGAAAAACTGGTGTCACTCAGTAAGCAAACTTGCGCTGTCTTCCAAGAGAAGGCCCAGTATAAAACTAATCACAAACAGCGCTTCACACAAGGCGCCCAGTGTGTCGTATGTGAGATAGCTATGTCATGTGGTAAAGTCTGCAAACGGGCAAACTGGCCGATGCATTAACGATCGGCTTAGGGAACACCACGACAATGTTAACAACATTATTCAAGGTCATCTAGGCGTGCACTGTGGCGACTGTGGGTGCAAAGCTGTCTTCGACAAATGGAAGGTTGTATCTACAGAACCAAATCAAGCCTTACTAGAGAAATTATCGAGGCTGCCACAATTTCCCATGCGGGAAATAACTGTGTCAGTTCTCCATCGATAGTCTTGTGTGAAAATGAGTTTACCTACATTTGTTCAAATGCCAGCGAGCGATATCTTTATGAGCAGGTTCTGTGCGCATGTGTGATCGTGTTGTCTTACTGCCAAGTGTTCACTTTAAAACTAGCTGCGCATCGGCAAAGTAAACATATTTGTTGAAAGGCAGCGCTGCGTCTGTGTATTCTGTGGGCCTATTAAAAATTAAATTATGGGGTTTTACGTGCCAAAACCACTTTCTGATTATGAGGCACGCTGTAGTGGAGGACTCCGGAAATTTCGACCGCCTGGGGTTCTTTAACGTGCACCTAAATCTAAGTACACGGGTGTTTTCGCATTTCGCCCCCATCGAAATGCGGCCGCAGTGGCCGGGATTCAATCCCGCGACCTCGTGCTCAGCAGCCTAACACCATGGCCACTGAGCAACCACGGCGGGTTGCGGGCCTATTTTGTCTCCGTCGGTTCCCAAGTTTTTGTTTTCTACTAGGACGAATAATTGCGTTTTACTACCGACCCACCTGAATTATTCGGAGCAATGCGTCCGTGTTGACTTGGTGTTCTATATTTCGCAATTAACGAGGCATTGCCGGCAGTTTTTTTCTGTTTTACGCGCATACATACATGTTCATGGTCATATGCTGCACTTTAGTATGCTATAGTAACTTACATGAAGAACCTGTACTTTACTGCTTGTGGACCGGGAGAGGAAAGAGGAAGAGGGGGAAAAGGGGAGCATTTTATTATTTCACCGTCTATATTAGTAAGCAAACTGTAACCCAATAATTTGTCAATCTCTGTTGTTCTTAGTTTTCTGTGTAAACTCGTATAGAATGTGTAAAAATATGTGGCATTATGCGTCTTCGCTCACTGCCCATGAACTACCGCTAAATAATGTATAATACATGCGTATTTTGCGCGTACAGGGGCCCCTGTCAGGCGCTGTGCGCCTTTTGCCCCTGCACCTTTCTTGAAATTGTACTCAAGATGAAGTAAACATTCATTCATTCATTGAAAACTCCGATGCACAATTCACCAGCATTGTTAACTAACCCGAGGCAACGAAGCACAATTCTTCACCAAGAAGTTGGTCTGCTACCCTGAGCGCATTTACACTCGCCTTCACTTTTAGTTGGCGAAGAGGGGTTTGCTTTATCCCTCGCAAGCAGTTCTTTCTTGACGCTTCTGCGGAAGACTGTGCCTTAATCATTCCACCACGCATATCACCAATAAATACTTGGTAATCGCTAGCGCGTGTACGGGCGTCCCACAAGACGTCCGGCTTCTGCATACGTTTAGAAACATACTCGGCTGTGTCTGTACAGAATTGTTGGTTGATGCCGCATTGTCTGCTTAAAGTAGCAAATCCTCTGGGTGGGGTTCTGCGCACGCAAGAGGGATAGCCTATGTGCAAAAGTCGCTGACTTCAATGGAAATCAGTTACAGCGCGGTTGGGGGCTCGTTTTACAAGGAAATGCGTTTAGAAGCGGCTGTAGGTTTTCACTGCAATGTAGATAAAATATTAAAATATACAATACGTAAAGTGCGCGAACACCGACAATCGAGAATCCGAAAAGTGCAAATATTATGCGTCACATACCTTAACATTTTGCAGACGGTGGCTAATACTATACGCATAGAGAAGTGGTTCTAAGTTGCCCGTTCTTGTCGGTGGGGTAGAATTTCTGACTGCCACATGCGCTGCCTACTCGGGTTCAATGCAGGCAGTGTGCTAGTTTGTTTTAAATTATCTTCTCCGCAGTAGTTTCTCCCAGACGGCGAAAAGTATTTTCGAGATTTACACCTGAGAAGGACGCGATGACGGTAAGCTGTGCATCCTCGGCACGAACCGACTTCCACATCTATCGGCCCGTCGGGTCGTATGCGTTTAAGTAAATGTATTGCGCTTTTAGAGCGCTGCTCTTAGGTGCCCGTTCCAATGTTGAGCGTCGGCGTGCTTGGCGTATCCGAGCGAACGTGCACAGTGAAGTATTAAAGAGCGAGCGAGGAGCGCAGCGGGGGATGAAAGACGGCGATAGCGAAGAGAGCGCTAGGAGGAAAGCGGAAGACGAGGGCGCAGGGGAACCATGAGGCGGAAAGTGGAGGAGGAGGGCATGACAAAAGTACGAGAAGAAAAGCGTAGTGCCGTGCAAGGCGGCCTGGACAGCGACGACCGCTACGACATGGAGCCAACGTAGCGCGCCGTCGTCTTTTCTACGAAGACGCCATCGATAAGCCATGCTGCAAGCGCGTCCGCCGATACCGTACACGGAAACAACGCGCTGCATGAGCGCAAGTCTGTCTGCGGCGGGGGGCTCGGCGGCTACTGCTGCTGTGAACGGCGCCAACGCGTCACCCACGCACTGTCTCGCGCGATCTGCCCATTAGCGAGGCACTCGCGCCACACTACGCTCCACCTGCAACGTGCCGCACCTCATAGCGAAATGAAAACGAACATAGAGCTGCGCTCAAATTTCGCATCAAGCAGTACCGTAATCATCGGTGGACTCTTTCACAGCGAAGCTGTTAGCCTCTAGTTTGTCGGCATGTTTCGGGGGCTCGCGCAGTGCTCGCCCAAAAAGAGTACCGCCATCTAGCGGCTGCGGCAACTCAGACAGACCACAAACGGCAGCTGAAAAGGGGTTTTGTCTTTGAGTTTCCCTATATTCGAATTACACTCCGAAGCTATCATGTCTGCAGTTTGCGTGCAATTCGTACTTTACGAATTTGCTGACGCAATTTACCTTGAGACGTTCGATTAGTTAATAATAATAATAATAATAATAATAATAATATCTTTATTTCCAACAATGAAATCAGTACATTCATACAGGCCTGCCAAAGCATTTGAAGGCTTGAGCGGCAGAGCCTGGCAGGCAGCAAAACCACACACGGTACATAATAGATTATAAGCAGCGAACTCGAGTATAGCATACCAGAAAAAAGTTATTAAAATTTATACAGCGTCTAATAGAATAATTTTCATCGAGAATAATGAAACAGAAACACAGCAATGCGTGTGAACGAAATGACCATGAGATAATACAAACATACACCAATCTAACCGTCATGGTGCAAATGAATTGCACAATCACATGCATGCACACAAGCAATAACGGTAAACAAAAGGAACAAATACGCCTTTACAAACAGATACGCCTAAGCAGTCTCTAACTTGTATTTTGTTTTTGCATAGAAGATGCTGGAGGGTAATTTATTGAAGTAGGTTGGAACATAATGGGCGCGAGCTCTAGTACCGTGCCTTGTGGAACAACGGGGCCTCCAAAAGGGGTCCCTGGGCCTTAAGCAAATGTAAGAGGTGTACGGAACTAGGAATTCACTGGGACCAGAAGTGTTTGAAAACAACCGTTTGCATTAAAAGATCGTTGAAATTCGGCATCGAAAGTAATTTGAAACGGTCTGTGTCAGCATTCAGGCTCAGATCATAAGATATGTTTTTTAAGAGGGAGTGCAGTATTGCATTTATTCTGTTGTGCCAGTGAACAGCACAGTGCCCGTAAATTGTTATTCCATACCGCAGCAGACTGCAGCCTAAAGCGTGTGTTATTGTTTTCCTTACCGATAAGGGCATGTAATAGCTTATATTGTACAGTAGACATGATACGGCGCGAAGTTTTTTGCAAACGAAGCAAGGTGGCTGTTCCAAGAAAGATCACTGTCAACATATAGACCAAGATACTTTACAACAGATGAGTACTTTAATGGCCTACAAGAACAAGATGAACAATCTCAACAATGCAAAACAAGAGCATAATCAAGGGCTACCTTCCTCGAAGGATTATAAAGTTGAATTGGGCATTTGCGTTTATCGGAGAGCGTAGAACAATGGGGGTGTATGCTGGGGGCGTATCTATGCAGTATGCTGCATAATTTGATGTAAATGCTGGTGATGTGTTTACGGGCTCGATATATTGAATATACCCGATGAATGCTGAGGGCCAGTTATCTTTCATTCTATTACTGCTCCTGCCCTTTGGATAAAAGTTCTCTGCAGCATTAACACTTTTAGGACCTTAATCTTTTCAGCTCTAGGAAAGCAAAAGCCGCTAACGAGTTTGGTGAGCCGGGGAATAAAGCTTTGTGCTTCCAAGCGTAAGGTACGTTCGACGAAATCATTTTTATTGGGGAAACTCGGGATTTGAATGGGGGTCGTTTCTTGAAGCTTTAATTACGTCCCACGTAGCGTGAGAATAATAAAAAACAAAGCAGCACAAAGTTCTTCTCCCGGCATTTTCGCTGGAGCCTGAATATACGAGAGAAAATCAGAAAGTCTTTGTCCCTATATATTTTTTTTCCGGGAGGGGGGTGAATTACGGCTGGACCTTTCTTGGGCCGGCCCGGCCTTATCTGGTGGTAGCCCGCGGTACGGCGCAGCTGTCAGTTGTTGAAGATGGCGGTTGTGCTCTACACGTCCATGGCGTACGAGCGACGAAGTGTAATTCGTTTTCTACGGAGCACGAACGCCCATCGAAATCCACAGGGAAATAGAGCCCATTATGGGGAAACGTGTCTTGCTTTCATAAGTGTGAGCTGGTGGTGTTGCGAGTGCGTCAAAGGCCATGAAGGCTTGCATCATCATGAGCGTTCGGGAAGGCCGCATGCCGTGAAGTCTACCACAGGGGCCATCTCAAACTTTGTGCTGCGATGGGATAAATGCCTGAACCGGTGTGGGGGCTACGTGGAAAAATGCTGTAAGGTACCTATATATGTAATGACCTGTAATGTATCTTACTTTGGCTAATAAAAAATAGGGGCGAAGGCTTTCTGATTTGTCCTCGTAGTACAGGCAACCCTTTTCATGACGTTTATTACTTCTAAATGAAGCAGTTTTGCCATTTCTCCAGCAGACCAGCGCAACCCAAATGCTCCACCTTGCATTGGTTCGAGGACCTCAATAAATTATGGAATCAATGTTATATATAATATAGCGGCGGATATCTGTACAACGGACCGATATGTAATCACGCTGTTGGCTTATGAATCGCGCGTGCAGGGAGTTTCTCGTTTAAGGAGGGAAAACGATTCAGCGAGAATAACGATATTCCCTCATGCAAAATTTAAGCACAAATGTATGCGTGTTTTCACTTCGTGATATTTTGGCTGGCGCGGACAATCTGTCTCGCTCTGCACGTTCCAAACGGAGCGAAGTTTGGCGCGACGGCTATGCTAATCGATAAATCGCGAGAGGCAGCGCCTAGATGACGCGTGAGCGCGATTCACAACAGCCGCCGCAGACACGGCTCCGCTCATGCAGTGCTTTGTTTCCATATATGTTACCGGTGGAGTCGTAGGTGTACAGACGATGGGCACTGCTCTGGGGCCATTTCATACCGATCGTCGTGGCAAAGCCCGTCTTGCGCGGCACTGCGCTTTCCTTCTCACGATTCCATCATACCCTCCTCTGCTTTTCCCCCTCGCGCTCTCTTCACTATCACCGTCTTTCATCTGCGCTCCGCGTTCGCTTTAATCCTTCGCTGGGTTCATTAGCGCGGTAACGAGGACGCCAAGAACACACGCCGATGCTCGCCGCAGCAATAGGCGCCTAAGTGCTGCACTGTAACATTACAAGCCACTGTCCGATCAAAAAAGAAGCTCCGCGACTTGCCCGAGTCCTTTCAAACAAGCATAAAGGCATGCCTGTGCCTTCTTCCAGGTCGAGAGGCAAGGTGCGTGTGTGCGCGTGTGTGCGTGCTCGCGTTTGCGCACGCGTGTGTGAGCGCGCGTGCATGCGTGCGCGTGTGTATGTGCGTGTGTGTGTGCGTGTGTGTGTGCGCGTGTGTGGGTGGGCGCGTGCGTGCGTGCGCGTGTGCGTGTATGTGTGTGTGTGTGTGTGTATGTGTGTGTGTGTGTGCATGTGTATGCGTGTGTGTGTGTGTGCGCACGCGTGTGTGTGTGCGCGTGTGTGTGAGCGCGCGCGTGCGTGCGCGTGTGTGTGCTCCTGTGTGTGTGCTTGCGCGTTGGCGCGTGTGTGTGCGCGTGTGTGCGTGCTCGCGTTCGCGCACGTGTGCGCGCGTGTGTGTGCACGTGTGTGTGCGCGTGTGTGGGCGCGTGCGCGCGCGTGTGTGTACGCGTGTGTGTGTGCGCGGATGTGTGTGTGCGCTTGTGCGTGCGTGCGCGTGTGCGCGAGTGTGCACGCGCTTGTGCGTGCGTGTGCTCGTGTATGTGTGCGCGTACTTAAGAAGGTACTGAAGTGAAGAGGAAGCGCGCCGTCTGCAGTGGTGCGCGAAGCACCTGACGTGGTCACATCTTGAAAGCAACCTGCGTTGGGGATGAGGTCTAGGTGCGTCGGCGGTTCGTAGCTTTGTGCGTGTGGTATGTTCTCGGCGCTCACTTTGCGTTGAAGCTATAGACAGCAGGAAGATAACTCGTTGCAGCTGCCGCATTTCCTCACACCAGCGTTTTGACATCGAGTGCCCATGGTCATCGACTCTGATGTGTTCCTGTTTTCTGTGCGCGCTGACACCATGCTTCTTAATTTAGTTAGCAAGCGAATGTTTACATGTTCATACGGCCGTTCAAAGTGTTCTCCTTACTTCGTAGCACTGTCTGCTAATTTGCTATCGCAATCGATGCGTTCCCTTTCGGGCGATACTGCAACTTCTTTAAAATGAAAGGAAATATTATTTCCTAAGTAAATGAAATATTTCTTCCTTTATAAAGTTCGAAAAATGTCTTTTAATTTCCTTCTTGAAATAATTTTGTTAGAAATTCATCTTGCAATCTATACAGACCGTCAAATATGCTTGCGAAAGTGCCAAAAATTTACTAAGACACTTTGCAATGCTAAATAAGATAACAAAAATACTGTTAACAAAAATAACAAACAAGAACAAAAAGGCACTTTTACGTATTGCACATATCTAATATTTTCCGGTTTTGGTACTGGAAATGCAAGAACAAGGCAGTTTAGCACAGATATACCTTTATGTTGTAACATCCGTGCAACGCTACAGTCACAGCTGACCTGCCGAATGAGTTCAAATTCACTGAATCTTAACGTCAATCAATGATATAGAAGACAACTGTAGCAATTTCCAGTCATACCCGAAGTCATCCGCGGACTTTTGTTGACTTTTCAGATCTATCATCATCATCAGCCTAGTTACGCCCACTGCAGGGCAAAGGCCTCTCCCATACTTCTCCAACTACCCCGGTCATGTACTAATTGTGGCCATGTTGTACCAGCAAACTTCTTCATCTCATCCACCCACCTAACTTTCTGCCGGCCTCTGCTACGCTTCCCTTCCCCTTTGGAATCCAGTCCTTAACCCTTAATGACCATCGGTTATCTTCCTTGCTCATTACATGTCCTGCCCATGCCCATTTATTTTTCTTAATTTCAACTAAGATGTCATTAACTCGCGTTTGTTCCCTCACCCATTCTGCCCTTTTCTTATCCCTTAACGTTACACCCATCATTCTTTTTTCCATAGCTCGTTGCGTCGTCTTTAATTTAAGTAGAACCCTTTTCGTAAGCCTCCAGGCTTCTGCCCCGTACGTGAGTTCTGGTAAGACACAGCTGTTATACAGTTTTCTCTTGCGGGATAATGGCAACCTGATGTTCATGATCTGAGAATGCCTGCCAAACGCACCCGAGCCCATTCTTATTCTTCTGATTATTTCAGTCTCATGATCCGGATCCGCGGTCACTACCTGTCCTAAGTAGATGTATTCCCTTACCACTTCCAGTGTCTCGCTACCTATCGTAAACTGCTGTTCTCTTCCGAGCGTGTTAAACATTAGTTTTCTGCAGATTAATATTTAGACGCACCCGTCTGCTTTACCTCTCCGGGTCAGTGAGCATGCATTGCAATTGGTCCCCTGAATTACTAAGCTAGGCATCGGCGAATCTCAAGTTACTAAGGTATTCTCCATTAATTCTTGTCTCCAGTTCTTAACAATCCAGGTCTCTGAATACCTCCTGTAAACACGACGTGAATAGCATTGGAGAGATCGTATCTCCCTGCTTGACTCCTTTCTTTGTTGGGATTTCATTGCTTTCTTTATGGAGGACTACGGTCGCTGTGGAGCCGCTATAGATATCTTTCAGTATCTTTACATACGGCTCGTGTACACCCTGATTCCATAATGCCTCCATGACTGCTGCGGTTTCAACTGAATCAAACGCTTTCTCGTAATCAATGAAAGCTATACATAAGCGTTGGTTATAAGAGTCAGATCTGTAGGTTACGTTAACTATGTCTAAGCGCAAAGCAGATCTCTCGATCTAAAGCAAGGACGCTGACAACACTAACTTTCGTGATCGATGACTGTCCTCTTACTTTTGATGCACGTCCACGATCCTTAGGTAGCCTGTCATAAGCAAAACTCCAATAGCTTAGTACACGTATACAGGTCAGACGCTTAACTTTGCGTCAGTGTTGCGGCACAGCCCGGGATTAAGTTGAGGAGCAATGTGCAGCAGTTCGAAGTTAATTTTTACCATCAGAGGTTGGCCATGCCGGCAATGCCACTTTAGCAGCGATGCTCCGACCTAAGCTTCGCGTTTAAATCGGTGTGGCAGTTCGCAGCCAGGGGGCGATGGTTTCGAAAGGTGACAGGAAAGCAAGAAAGTACGCAATAAACTCGATTCGCTGGGCGGAAAGAGTGTTTGTGAGCTTGTAGTTCGCAGTAGCGTAAGTAGTAGCGAGTCTGCCACCTACCGCTAGGAAACACGTCTGGCTGACAACGCTGTTGTTGCTATTCGTGTAAAAGCACTCAGGCGCGTGAAGAAGTATAGCCTTCACGGGCGGATGCCATGCAGTGCATGTCGCTACTTTCATAATATGTACCCGAGGGATAGTTAGTATCGTAAAGCCCAGCGTCAAAAACACAAACGCCGGTGTTAATCGCTATTTATTTATTTTATTTATTTCGTGCACCCTCAGGGCCAGGGGAATTAAAGAAGGGAGTGGTTACACCAAGTGCACAAAAAGCAGTAAAGAAGGAAGTGGTTGCACAAAATGCAGAGAAACAAACGTAGAGTCCAACAAGGTGGTTATTAGTGCAGAAATAAATGCCTCTCAATTTTGCAATGTTATCTAAGTGCTCTTGTAGTGTTGGTTAATAAAGTTTAGTACAGTGCATGGAGTGTAAAAATTGGTAGTACAAAGACATGGACGAATTGCTGCTATTGATAAAATGTTATCTAATGCTGTCATGAAGTGCTGGTTAATTCTCAACAATGGTAGCGGTTGAGGCGGGAAGGCGATTTCACTAAGCATGTGTGCGCAGAAGGAATGAATGAAACAAGGCATTGGTTTCGCATAATAGAATTTCAACTTTGTTATTATGGTCTAACCTTGATGAAATGTATTGAGGAGGGGAGATCAGATCGTCGCGAATGCGGGCGAAGGGGGGGGGGGGGATGATGAAATATCTTGTGCAAAAAAATGAAAGTCTAGGGCCTTTGTGGCGAGAAGCTAAAGATGACAAGCTAAGGTTTAATATCATTGCGGAAATGCAATGCTGGCAGTTCGGTTATAATTAGAAAGAACAAAACGAGCGCAGTTATTTCGTGTCATTTATAATGAGTGAGTTAGGCTTTGCTGAGAAGGATCCGAAAATGCTGCGGCATACTCAAGCTTTGAGCGGTCTAGTGACTTGCATGGTATTAATTTTAGGGAAGACAGCACCTTAGCGTAATTACGTTTCAGATATCCGCGCATGGGAGTAGCATCATTAATAAAGTAAGAAGTGTGCATGGACTACGCGAGGCTGCTAGTAATATGGATACCGAGATATTTGTAAGATGAAACAGGGTCTGAGGCAGATTATTACCATAGTAAGAAGGAAACTGGTTAAAAGTTATGGGCACACGCAGAAATTTAAATTTTTTTATGTTTAATTCCGTTGACCATGATTGGCACCAAGTAGAAATAGCGTTATGGCCGGATTGAAGAGAAGGTAAGTCAGAGTCGGATTCTATTTGCCTGAAGATTGCGCAATCATCTGCGAGTAAGTGAATGTTAGAAGAAACACGAAAGGGCAGGTCATTTATGTAAGTTAATAAATGGATGGAACCAGGCACCGACCTTTGAGGTACGCCGGACTACTTTGCTTGGCTGCGAGGTTGAGTCATTAGCTGAGATAAACTGCGAGCGGTTAGAATGAAAGCACTCAAGCCATGCAAACAGTCTGGGATCAATGTCAATTTGATGCAGCTTAAACATTAAAAGATTATGGCATACTCTGTCAAACGATTTCTAAAAGTCTGAAAATATACAGTCGGTATTTGAAGCGCGGTCAAGGGTGACGTTTAGCTTATGCGGAAATAAGAATAGTTATGTTTCAAGTGAATATGTCTCGCAGAAACCATGTTGCGATGGTAAAAAAATAGATTATGTTGGAGAAAGCTAGCAAGATTTGATGCAAGTATGTGTTCCAGCATCTTACGTCGAATGGAAGCGAGAGAAATAGGGTGGTAATTGAGAATGCTTGTTTCCTGACTTATGGAATGGAATCACCTTCCCGACCTTACATTCAGTAAGGCGAAGCCCTTGTCTAGCGACTGCTGAAATATCATTGCTAGAAAAAAGGAAAAGTGACGGTGCTTTTCAAACATTTTACGTTGATTTCATCGTTTTCTGGAGCCGAAGATGGTTTTAGAGATGAAATAATTGTTTCGACGCCAGCTGGCTCAGTGATTATAAAAAACTGTGCGGTAATCGTAGTCGTGCGAGGATGGAAGAGTAGCGTCTGTGAATGATGAAAAGTTGCCCATAAGAACTTCACTCAGTATGGAAGCACATTCGTTAGTTAGAATAAGATTACCAGAACTGTCAATAAATGTTATGATGTCATCCGCCTTGGGGTTAATGACGCGCCAGAATTTTTTGGTGTCGGTGTTAAGCATTGATGGCAAGATATTACCAAGAAAGGGATCCTTGGCTTGTTTAAGTGCGGCTACATATTCATCAGCCGCATGTTTGTATTTGGTCCACAGGGTTATGCTAGATGAACGCTTAGCTGATTTGTACAGAAGTTCTATTTATTTATTTATTTATTTATTTATTTATTTATTTTATTACACATGTGCTTGAGACGCGTGTTATGGTTACAAGCGGTTTGGTTACATGCAAGGGTGCGCGGTGGGATGTATTTGTTCGTTAGTTCAGCACTTCTTGCAGTAAACGTATTCTTGTTGGTCTGAACGCTACACCAGTAGAAGTCATTTAAAAACACGTCTAGAGAAACAGTTAATTCAACGTTTATGTTGTATAGCCGCGGTGAACCAGACACACAGACGTATTTTCACTAACAAGGGGCCCTATCATGTAAAGCTATTCCAGTCTGTTTTTATTGTAGTCTCCGGACGTCAAATTTACGCAACTGCCGACTCAAGCACCGGGCGGTGGCCCGCAGCAGTCTTAATAGCCCAATCAAACGCTCTCCTCGTTTGTAGGAGGTCACTTTTGTTTGCTTTAAAAAAACGAATAACATTGCCTACATTGAGCAGTTTTCCTTATCTAATTGGCTGACAAGAGGAGAGGAGCACGCTCAAGTGGAGAGGGTTGCGATGGGGCCGAGCCTGCTCAGTAAAAATCGATGACCGGATAAGGAGGGTGGTGCCGGCGTCTGCGATTGGTCCGCTACCCGTTACTTTGCTTGCCGTGGCTGGTCAAAAATTGCGGCTGCGTGCAACGGAAGGTGAAGAATGCCGCTAATACAGCTCCTCAGCAAAGAAGAGTTGGCAGAGCGATGACGTATACACGACGAAAGGAGTTGATAACGTCACAGTGTCACGCAAAAAGTTTTGTTATACGCAAACAAACCCATGTTCCCCGGCAGGTGCCAGCAGCCAGTGCCTGAGTGATCAGCGGAAATCCGTCTTCTATTCCTTTCGCAACGTGCCAGCCTCTGGCTATTGAGAAAAAAAAAATTGTTCGGCATATTAATCCGTCTTTGGCGCGCACATGCCACTTGGACGTAATGAGTTTTCGCGTTGTGTGACGTCGTGTGACCGACAGGCGAAGCGGGCACAAGTCCAAACCTTTTGACCAATAGCAGATGTCTAATAGCAAAAGAGCGTCGAATCAGAAATGTTATTTTGTTTCTTTTGTTCGGCCCAAACATGCATAATCAGTGTGCGCAACGAGATGGGGCTTTCCCGTGGTATTCGTGGCGTCGCGTGAAAGACAGGTGAAGTCTTCGAAAACTTTCTGACCACTCGAAGAATACCTAATTGCACAATTGGAAAAGAAAAAGTTGGAATGGCTTTACGCACGTTATAGTGCCCCTAGTTTATGTCTGTTTAAAAAGAAGAAAATTTAGCGCGAGCGCTCAGCCCGCCGGATGCGGCGAGATCTTTAGTAAGGGCACATTCACACCGGCGACTTGAGGAGGTCGCGCGACCATTTGCGACTCGCAATCAAAAAGCGACCGAAGGCGACTGATGCTCACACCGGCAAGCCCGGCTGAGCGCGACCCGCAAGTCGCAATCCCGGAGATTATCGTTCTCAGCGAGAACTCTCGGAATCTACGCGGAATTTGAACGCGACGCCGGAGGAGGCCGGATGTAGACACACAAAAGATCACTTCCGGTGCGCCGCTGATTGGTTTATCAGTTTTGCGACCACGGTCGCGCGACTGAAAAATCGCGCAGAGAGCGACTGGCCCAAAATGGTCGCTTTTCAAGAAAGGCGACCGTTTGCGACCATTTGCGACTGGTCGCTTTGCGACCAACTTGGTCGCGCGACCACTGTCAGTCGCCGGTGTGAATGAGCCCTAAGAGAGAGAGAGAGAGAGGAGCAAAGAGGGAAAAGGAGCAGAGAGCAGTGCGGAGCGCGTACCCAGTGGGAAAGGAAAGCTGCGAATAAAGTAATGAGAAAAGGGAGCTCGCGCGATAAACAACGTTCAGCAAAGCCAGTCGGATCACGTGCCTGGTGTGCCTGGTGGTCAGCACTCACGAAGGCCCGTTCACTGGAGACCTGCTGGAACACCTCGCGGAGTTGTTTATGGCGGCGGAGGTGGTGCGCAGCGCCGTCGCCGCGCCGCTACAGTGGCTGCAAAATTTCCTTTCGCGCAGTTTCGAAAAGATTCGAATTTTTTTTACCGATTTTTCGTCGCAAGATGTGCTTCTCAAACAAAAGTGCCCAATGGTCGCTCGAGCCGCGTAAACACGCGATGTCAGAAACAACGTCAGGACGCCATGTTAATACAGGATCAAGTGTGTTCGCAGCGGATGGCGTAGTTCGTGGGGGTCGAGTAACAAGTTATGAAAGTGAAAAAACAGAGCACATATCCAGGAGCTCACTCGATAATGACAAAATAGGGTGTCAAGTTGGAGGTTGAGCGCTCCATATTATATTCGGTAGATTAAAATCGTAAAAGACAAAAAAATGTAATGAAGGATGGCCAGAGGTCACAATGTTAATTATATCGCGCACCTCATTAACGAAGTTAGATTAATAAATCGGGTGATGGGCAGTAACGAACACCAATGATTACCTTCCGGTGGTTAAGTTTAATAATGGCCCAAAGCGTTTTGAGGTCACTATTGATGTAAATACACTGAGATGGGAAATTTTTAGAAATGGTTAAAAGCACGGCGCCTACCTGAGGCATTTTTCGGTCGCAATGTCACAGTGAAAATGGTGTGCACTTTGAAAATTTTCCTTATGTTGAATCTCGGAATGTAGCCACGTTTCGGCAAGTACTAAAATGTCGGCATTGCAAGCGTCTAAGGCAGATGTTAAGGAAGCGTTCTTATTCATGATGCTTCGAATAGTAGTAAAGGACACTGACACGACTCATGATTCTTGTCGACATCCCCTTATGTTTTTTTCCAAGTGGCGACAATTGCTGGGGTACGTGACGGAATCAACATGCTGGCCACTATATCGTGGTTGATACGGCACATGCTCGCTGATCGTGTCTGTTGCCGGATCGTAGACGAACGGTTTTTATTCATTATTTGTTTAGCGTGCCTTAGCTGGAAATGTCATGGTTGGGGCTGGCTTTTAGTCTACTCAATTCGTTTGTTACGGGCATGAAGGGTGGCGGACAAACGAGCTTCTGAAATAGAAATAAAAATTTCTTTCAGCGTTGCGCGCGCGGAAAATACTTTGTCTTTCGTTTTCGTGCTGCTGAGTTTAACAACAACTGGGCGACATTTATTGGGCGTGTGGTGACCAGTGCGATGAGCGCGTTAGATTCCTGTATCATGCAGGCTATCAATTACGTCGGTTAGGGCTTCTCTTACGCGCGATTTGGACACTTCCCACGATTCACGAGAATCACGGATGACGTAAAAAAATTTGGTTATTGCATCGCGATCTGTCCTCAACTTCGTCAACGCACAGTTTTTAATTAAAGAGTCTAGCCGATTTGTCTGGGCTTCTGCCGACAGCTTAATGCCAGTAATTTTGTCATCAAGATCTTTTGGCAATGTTTTCGTCTCGATGTTCTTTTGACCGACCTTCATAGCCTCAACGTCTTTCACCGACTCCACCTCACCCTCAGCGGATTACACAGATCGAGCTTGGAGGTATCTTAACAGACGAAAAAGAACTTCCATTGGAGGGCTAATTCTGTAGCTGAAGCGATGCCTCCAAACGTGTATTAGGATCCGGGGGGTTAGTTTCCGCGTCACCTGAGCGCAGTAAGAGCATCGTCATAGAGAAACAATCGCCGACAATTTCACAGAGCACTTGTTGGCACGGACGCCATCGCAAGAAAAATGGGCCGTCACTTTTCTGAGCAAAAAGCGGAAAGTTTTTACACACCTGCGAAGTGGAAGGATGCGGTGCATGAGCGACGGTGCTCCGGATGCTGCTCCCGTGCCAGCTAAACGGGGTAACGCTCGGACAGCCACCTAAGTTGCCACCGCGATGTGACGACACAGTTGGCGATGATGGTGCACAGAAGGCCTGACGCAACAATTGTAGCGGGTCGGTGCAGAGATAGTTGCAAGTCTTCTGGTAGACTCTGGCCTTGCTTGATTGTAGCAGTGGTGTCGGGGAGGGTCACGTGCCGAGTGTGCTCTGCACGGACACAGTAGCAGCAAGAACGCGAAGATCGCCTCCCCAGTGGAAAGATAGGCTGCACCAGCTATGGTACTCCGAATGCTGCGCCCATGTCAACTAAACATCAGCTTGAAAACCGGTCATACACCCTTTTTCCTAATTTACATGTGCCCTTCACTGCACTGCACATTAGCCCAACTAATGGGGGCACCCGTCATTGTTAAAGCCACGACCACGTGCTCCCTATACATGCCCGTGCTTGTCTCTCGCGCATGGTTTCATCGCAAACAAGTCCACATTTTCCACGTCATGATGCAGGCACACAGGGCTTGTGCTTGCTGTTTGCAAAGAATGACTCCGCCGCGTTTAGTTGGGCCAACTTGCCCGCAGGAAAGATAGCTTTACAATTATGAAAAGGCACTATAAGTAGTGGGCCTCCAGTAGCCATGGTGTAGGAAACAAGAGCAAGCGAACTGCTCGCTATCACTGTCAACCTAGCCAACAGCAAAACTGCCCTATCTTTCTAAGCTCCGCCTGAGATGATTGGTTACTTAATCGTGCTGTTTTGTACCGAGCGTTGAAAGCAAAGCATATCGCTGTTTTAGTGTTTCTGCCATTAAACAGTCTTTATAAATACTGCCTATGTGAACGACGTCGCATTCTTCAGCTTGCCGTTCAGCGAGCTGTATTCACAACGAGTTGTCTTTATTTATTATTTTTTTGCGGTTATTTATGCTCAGTTGGTCGACTTTATCCCTGCAAGCAGCAGAGTGGCAATGCTTGGCTCGACTTCATGAGGCTTGTAGAATAATCAATCTGCTTCGAAATAAAGTTCGCGAGGACTGCAATGTGGACTTGTCGGTAATACATCATCAAGGGGTGTACGGTAGCGCGATTAAAAGACAGGACAAAAGAAGACGCACAGGGAGGACCCACATAGCGCTGTGTGTGTCCACAGGGAGGACACACACAGCGCTGTGTGTGTCCCTTTGCGTCTTCTTTTGTGCCGTCTTTTAATCGCGCTACCGTACACCCCTTGAAGCTGCTTCGAAAATAATGACAGCCAATCGGCGCGCGAATGAGGGCTGGTGGAAAAAAACAAACTCAAGGTTAACAATACAAAACTGTGTTGCATTGTCGCGATCAACAATAAGGGAACAGATAATGAACACTGAGAGCCGGCTTTCAATGCGCTTGAGAGCTTGAGTAACGGAATAATGAGATAGTTAGATGAGTATTTGCATAATTAATGTGTTACCTGGACGCTTCATATTTGCCAAGTGGGCACAGGTTCATCCATAAAGTAATTGCACAACACGAAGGGCAGCGCAACAAATAATCTCCTGTTATCTACTTTTTAATCTTATACTTGGTCTCCTTTTGTGCCATTTCTTCAAAGATGAACACTTATTCTACTTCGTTATTCGCCTCTTAGAGCATTAACTTTTGACCAGCAACTTCTGAAAAAAAATGACAAGTTCATTTACTGTTCTTTGAAAATTCAGTGACGGAGGCTAAAGAATTTTTAAAGCTTTTCTTGGTTGAACTAAGTGCTACGGTAGCGCCGCTGCAGCTCCGTGACGTCATGCATGTCAGGTTGCTTATATCCATGCTTCCGAAGAATACGCAAATAGCACATCCTATACGTTTCTTTAACGTGACCTTCGCAAACATGCATACACACTCACTGTCCTGACAGTGTTTCGATTTGTACGAATTTTTCCAATTACTCAGCAATGCATAGACTGACATACAGCGCTTCCTCTTTCTTGATGGCTAAGCAAGCACACTCTTTCGCGCTACTCGTCATATTTGTCAAGGATTTCCTTTATGTTCTACCCTCTTTGTCCTCAATCGAGCGGTTCTTGCAAGCTTTAGAGAGAGATTCACGCGTTGGTGTGGGTGCATACTGGCAGCAACGTAAAATATTTTCTCTGATTTATAACCGACTACACGTGCACCTTTTCTCCAACATCCACTGTTGCAAGCTCCCAGAAGCAAGCTACTTCGTTAAGGACGATAGTTTTCAAGTAATAAATCCATGAAAGCGGATTCTCGTGCACTCATGCCCGTACAAGCAACAACAGCCAGCAGTCGTGTAACCTAGGGTGAAGAGAGGTGGCACACCAGGCTCGTCCACCCGTGGAAATTATTGTGTTAGTATGCAGCCTGCCATGACCCCCTCCTCCGCGCTCTCGCACACCCCTTAAGCCGGCCCGTACCAGGTCAAGTACCTGCCTCTCAACCCCCCCCCCCCCCCCCACCCATCCCCGTTTCAACAAAACATTTCTGGCCACGCCTTTGGTAGCTGGACTTTAATAATTCAGATTTCTTTTTTCTCTGATGCGATGCTTAGAAAAAATTCGGATTTTGCGCAAAGCAATGTCAAAGTTGAAGATTACCGTAGGTTGCTCAAAGCGAAGTTTATTTTTAATGAGATATGTGAAATAATTACCGATTTCAAATTGCCGAATCTGTTTTTCGTTACGTTTCCTTCCTGTTTTTTTTTTATTTTTTTATTCTTTTATTGAGAACCCGTCGCGGCAGCCTCGCGTGCACGCTTCCACGTGCTAACGCGTTTGGCGTTGCAGCGAAGCGGGGACGAACCGCGCGGTGCGATACATTTTTCTTGCCACGAACTACTTGCCCAGCTTCCACAGCGTTGCGCCTGGTGTCTCAAATGGAGTACACGAATCATAATTCCCGGATAAGAAACCCGCATACGCGCGTGAGTTCGCGTATTTAACAGACACGCACGCCCGCACTGTCATCCAAGTTCACACACCGATGCATACACGCACGCATGCACACGAACACACACTGCCTTCCATGAGTGTCTACACTGGCGACCATCCGGCAGACATGCCGGCACAGGGTTCGTGAAAGAACTCCTACGCTCTAAGCCACGCTGATATGACGAACATCAGTGGCAGAAGGGCAAATTGAGTAATGAATTATGCAAGTCGTCATGATCTCATTGCGGAGAACACCAAGCATAACGGAAGCACAACCCCGATGAAAGATCTGAGGCAACATTGATTCATTTAACAGACTTGCTGCTTTGTTTCCACGTGGTGGATCCTTGAAGAGTTGCTATGCGGGCCCGCGACTTTTGTGCAAACATCAACGCGAGGTTGCGCATTTCGCAACGTGCTCCCTCTGATCACTTCTGCCTCGTTTCTTGGGCTGTCGCTAGCCTTGTCCGGCATGTGACGACGACAGTCCGCTAGCAAGCGTCGTTACGAGACGGAAGGCTCTTACATGTGAAGCCCTGCCAGTCGAAGTCTTACAAACACGAAGGGCTATGCGAATGTTTGAAAATTTGTATAGGAATCTCTGTTTTGTACTCGATTCTTTGCCTTGCCATTCTGTGCTATTAGGCCTTTGTTATGAGGGTCTATACGATCATTCATTAGTAGAATTCCTCCAATATTCAAGCCGGCAACTGCTGCTGCGAATTCATCAGCGAACGGGTCGAGTTGCCCACTTGTGCTCATTAATTTGCAGTCGTTCCGTAACGATGCCTCGCCCTTAGACAGCTTAAGAGAACATTTATTTTCATTTACGTGAAACATTTTATTACTTGGACAATCTCATTCATTATGCTTCATTGCTGTCCTTGCCATGGTACGGCAGAAACGACCACGCTTCAGTTGTTTCGCAGTTGTAACCTGCATTACAAGTAGCAGATGACGTACATCACCCTTGTGCTATCTTTTTTTTTTCTATTTTCATTCCGACGCACTCCACTGAAGTTTGCTATTTCTCGTTGTTTAAATATGAATAATAAAACGATAGGTAATTGATTCGAGACACGAAGGCCTTTTCCCACAAATATGGCCATTCGATTCAAGAATTTTGCTTTGCGAACACGTACACACAAAAGTGCTTAAATATTCTCACCTAAGGAGCAAGATTTTATTGATGGTAGTCTTCTTACGCAATGTTTTATGAAAATGTCAGAAATTTATTTTTATTTAAGCAAATTTAGGTAAGCATACAAGAGACTCTCTTGCTTGCTTTGCCTTGTTTAGTTTCGAAAAAAGGTCCCGTTGCATTATTTCATTTTGGAACCTCTTCCTGCGTGTAAGTATATTGTAATCTTTCTTATCTTTACGAAAAGCCTATGTGGATTCTGAATGTGTCACAAAATCAGATCTAAATTCTTGAAAATACACATAAATCTTGTGCTACAGTGAAGACTGAACAGAAGCGCTGCAAGTTTGCCTAGCCTGGAACGGAAAAAATACCAGACGTGTTTGAATGCTTATCTTTCGTGACCGAATCGAATAGGAATGGATGTGGCAGAAGCGAATCAAGTCGCATATCTCATACTTTTCAAGTTGTTTTCCAGTAAGGAACATGAATTTCGCAATTCTGGTAATACGACCGTAGTATTCATAGTATTAGTAGTAGTACGACCGTAGTAATCAGAGTTTTCGTAACGTTCGTATTCATATCCTAACATCCACAACGTTAACAAGATTATGCCACAACACTGTACGTCAAGAAGCCTAATTTAGTAAAGCCACAGAGATACAGCATCGGGAAAAAATAGGCCGTTTTTTTCGCATACTCAGTGCCCTTAAGTGGTTTCGAGTGATGGCAGTTCAGAGGGAATTTTGTGGATCCCTCAGTGAGGCAGGATGTTCTACTGCACATTTTCTCGCGTTTCGTGTTTACTATGACCGCGCCAAGATCAAATTACCATCCGTTCGCTGCAACGTTATGTTTTATTGTACTAAGTTCACTACTTCATATATGTGAAAAAAAAATATTCGAAAAATATTCGTGTTCGCGAATGTCCCTTACCTCATTTCAATGGCACGATATTCAATTGCGGTAATTGCACGTTTCTTTATTTCATTTATCAAGCCAAGTGATTTCCCCTGTGTTGTCCTTGGTGTCAGTGTTTGTTGTTCTTTTTACGATGTGGCGATATTCAATTCGTTGTTTGAAAGCTTCGAATGTTCACGAACCCCAAAGAAGTACCTCGAAAGATGGCTAGAACCAGTACACTAACACGAAGCACATCAAGACCACCGAGCCGGCAGCCCTCCGTTACACGTGGTGCTCCAGCGATCGCCGATATACGCGACAGCAAGAGGCAGTTGCTACTCAAGCACCGCGCAATTCGTTCACTCAAGCAAACGCCTGACATGAACCGCCCGCTCTGGGTAACGATTTCGGGTACCCATGTGCGCGCAACGGTTCCTATTTTTTTTTCGACAGGACGCAATAAAGGCACCTAGAAAAGCAGCCACGGCATCCTGGCGGTCGAAGAGACCCTTATTTCCGAGTAAAAATAAAATAAAATAAACAGATTCCTGACTGTGTTTTTCCCGCAACAACTTCTTCGTAAGCGTACTTCAATTCGATGCTCATGGCTCTGGCCATTGATAGCCCTGTAGGAGCTCATACGTAGAATAAATAACCAGCTTTAGAAAAGGGAAACTCTGCCTTCCACAGTGATACAAAAACAAGCAGTGGACGAACTTGTGATTACGTAAGTTTACGACAGATGGCGACAGATGGTAATGGTTCCAGGACTTACTTTTGGAAATGCGGTTGTTTGCTTTAAATCAGGGGTACAATCAGGACTCGACGGGAACCAAAGGTCAGTGGGTCGCCTCACATTGGGCGCTCACGGGAAGACTACGAATGAAGCTGTGCAGGGGCATATCGGCTGGACTAGTTTTGAAGTGAGGGAAGCTCGCAGTAAAATTGAGTATGAAGAACGGCTGAGGAATATGGAAGAAAGTATTTGGGCTGGGAGCGTGTTCAGGTATCTGTACAGGAAAAACATTGATTCACGGTGGAGAAAAAGAACTAGGAAGCTTACGAGCAAGTATGCGGCCTGTATGGTGGGCAACACAGCAACAAAGAAGGTCAAGCGGAAAGTCAGAGAGGCTGAAATAATCTCGTGGGTGGCGGCAATGAAAAAGAAACCTGCCATGAGTAACTAGTTAAGAGGAAAAAACGAAATCAGGAAAGAAACCATTTATGATAACTCAAAGGGAAGCTC